>NC_134645.1:131360544-131502059 GCF_030463565.1 Pelecanus crispus | reverse complement strand
GTCGGTCTGTCCGTGTGATTTAGAGCTGTTGGTCGGTCTCTGTCTGTGTGATTCAGAGCTGCTTGTCAGTTGGTCTGTCTCTGTGTGTGTGTATTGATCTAGAGTTGTTTGTTGGTTGGTCTGTCTGCCTGTGCTTTGATTTAGAGCTGTTTGTTGGTCGGTCTGCGTGTGTGCGAGCGATTTGATTCAGAGCTGTTTGTCAGTCGGTCTGTGTGTGTGTGTCTGCAGTTGAGGGCTGTTTGCTGGTCAGTCCGTCTGTGTGGGTGTTTAGATTTAGAGTTGTTTGTTGGTCAGTCGGTCTGTCCGTGGGATTTGATTCCGAGCTGTTGGTCGGTTCACTGGGCAGAGGGCTCCGAGCCCCCCAGCCCGGCTGCCCCGCAGCAGCCCCCTCTGCCAGCCCCGCTGAGGGACGCACAGCCGGGGGCTCAGCGCCATCCTCCCGCCCCATTGCTCTGGGACCGAAGCCACGAGTGGCACCCACAGAGGAGGAACGCAAACGAGGAGGCCCAGCGGCGCAGCGCAGAGGACCCAGGCCCCCAAAAGTACTTCACAGCTCCCCCGCGGCCTTGCGTCAGTGCCCATCCTCTGAAGCGGACGCGGTTTAGTGGTGGGCTCGGCAGCGCCAGCTCAGTGGCTGGACTGGGTCATCTTCAAGGTCTTTTCCAACCGCAGCGGTTCTGTGATTCTGTGATCGCTCGTGCGTGTTTGGGCGGGTGGGGGCAATGCCCCCCCGGCAGCCGTGAGGGCCTGACAGAGTTAACGTCCCAAAGGCTGGGGGGGCCGGTGAAGGTCTGCACAGGGACAAGTTAAGGCCCCCATGGCGACGAACCGGGGTGTGCACAGCACCGGGGGCGGAGCCGTGTGGGGGGAGGCGCGGGGTCCCGCCCTCAGGAGCCCCGCGAGAGGCCTCGCCACCCCCCAGCGGGGCCTGCGCGGCACATTCTGGGAAGAACATTCTGGAACCAGGGGGAGGGGGCGGGACGAGAGGCGGGGCCTGGCCCATAAAAGAGGCGACTCGGAGGCGCCAGCGTGCACCCCCCGGGCTGGGGGACCCCGCTCTGCTGCTGCGGCTCTGGAGCGGCCTCCCAGAGCCCCTGCGCTGCCAGCGCCGGAGGAGGCCATGTTCAGCGTGGGCATCGCGGGACCCACGGGCGCTGAGCTCTGCCCTCCTTCCTCCTTTCCCTTTCATAGAGTCACGGAATGCTTTGGGTGGGAAGGGACCTTCAGAGGCCACCCAGCCCAACCCCCTGCAGTGAGCAGGGACAGCTTCAACCAGAGCAGGGTGCTCAGAGCCCCGTCCAACCTGGCCTGGGATGTTGCCAGGGATGGGGCATCTCCCACCGCTCTGGGCAACCTGTGCCACTGCCTCACCACCCTCACAGGACAGAATTTCTTCCTCATATCTGATCTAAATTTTCCCTCTTTCAGTTTAAAACCATTCGCCCTTGTCCTGTGGCTGCAGGCCCTGCTCCAAAGCCTGTCCCCACCTTTCCTGCAGCCCCTTCCAGCAGTGCAGGGCCGCAGGAAGGTCTCCCCGCAGCCTTCTCTTCCCCAGGCTGCACAAGCCCAGCTCTCCCAGCCTGGCCTCAGAGCAGAGCTGCTCCAGCCTCGGACCATTTCTGTGGCCTCCTCTGGCCCCGCTCCAACAGGTCCCTGTCTGTGCGGTGCTGAGGGCCCCCGAGCTGGGCGCAGGGCTCCAGGGGGGGCTGAGCAGAGCGGAGCAGAGGGGCAGAGCCCCCTCCCTCGCCCCGCTGCCCACGCTGCTGGGGATGCAGCCCAGGATGGGCTTGGCTTTCTGGGCTGCCAGCGCACATTGCCGGCTCGTGTCCGGCTTTTCATCCCCCAGCACCCCCAAGTCCTTCTCCGCAGGGCTGCTCTCCATCCCTGCGTCCCCCAGCCTGTATGGATGCCAGGGGTTGCCCCGTCCCTAGCTGCAGGACCCTGCACTTGGCCTTGTTGAACCTCATGAGGGTCACACAGGCCCACCTCTCCAGCTTGTCCAGGTCCCTTTGGATGCCATCTTGTCCTTCTGGTGTGTCAGCTGCACCACTCAGCTTGGTGTCGTCTGCAAACTTGCTGAGGGTGCACTCGATCCCCCTGTCTATGTCCTTGATGAAGATGTTAAACAGCACCGGTCCCAGTACGGACCCCTGAGGGACTCCACTTGTCACCAGTCTCCATGTGGACATCGTGCCATTGACCACGACCCTCTGGATGCGACCATCCAGACAATTCCTTATCCATCGAACAGTCCACCCATCAAACCCATATGTGTCCAATTTGGAGAGAAGTCCTGAGGAAAGACTACCTCGTGTGCCTGCAGTGCCGTCGATGCCTCTGTGGCAGCTGCCCGCACCGCAGCGAGCCCGCGGGCAGAACAGGACCTGCCCGTGCTGGCCGCCGTCCTCCAGACCATGGACCTCCTGGTGCACGAGGAGGATCTGCAGCCTGAAACTGGGGCTGGGCTTTGAGCTGGCCATCGGCGGGGAGCCGGTCTACATGTGGGAGATAGCCCAGCTTCTCCCCGAAATAGCCCCCGAGAGGTGCTGCCGGGAGCGCAACGCGCCTCTGCCCAGGAGCGCTGGGGACAGCGGGAGCTCGCAGGCATCGCTCCCCGCTCTCGGTGCCCAGGGAGCCCCAAGGGTCAGAGATGAGCGCGGTGCGAGGCAGCGATCCCGGCAGCGCAGACCTGCAGCCGACAGGGCCGGGGCAGGCTCTCCCCTCTGTGCTGCCCACGCAGCCCCTGTCCCGATGGGCACAGCCCCCCTCCCCTGCAGCCCTGGACCAGCTGCAGAGGGTCGGGATGGAGCCCCTGCCCTCGGTGGGGTACAGGGGCCTGGGGCAAGGGGTCAGCCCGCAGCAGCTCCGGCAGTCCTGGTACAAAGTGAAGTCCTGCGTCCGCAGGAGCGCCTGGGGCTGGCTGTGCCTGGCAGGGAGCCCGGCACCCGACGGCACCATGGAGGGGGACCAGAAGCTGCTGTTGGAGCTGCGGTTGAAGATGGACACGCTCTTCCACGCCATGGCGATGGAGGCGTGAGGAGCAGCGGCCAGAAAAGGTGGGACTGGGAGGAGCGTGGGCAGGGTGAGTGCAGCGTGGGAGGACGGGGACGGGTCTGGGCTGTCTTGTGCGGCTGTCGAAGCCGTGTTGTTGAGGAGGGGTTTCTGTAGGACGAGCTCCTGTGGTCTGGGAGCGCTGGGATGGCAGTGAGAGATGCGATGGCCTGTTGTTGATTTGTGTTTTGGACGCTGAGGGAACTGCTTTTAGGGAAAGTGTGGAGAGGCAGGATGGGGCACGGAGGCAGAGAGGGACGCAGGACCCGATGCGTGGAAGCGGCCGGTGGAGGCCTTGTGCCCTGCGGGACTTGCCGAGGGCAAGGGCAGATGCCAGGGATGCCCAGGAGATGCCCGCTGCTCGCACACCCCAAAGCCCCTTCGCTCAGGGATGCTTTTGGACCTCAGGGCCCCCCTCTGCCCCAGTCTGGGCCTCTGCAGGGCATCCCTGCCCCGGGGGTTCCAGCTCGGGGACAAAATGGGGCCAGGGGTCCCTCCTCTCCTCCCTTCTCTCTTCTGGGGTGGGCAAGGGGAGCCTGCCCCGCTGGGCAAGCTGGGCAAGAGTGCCCAAACCTCATCAGGGATGGGAAAGAAAGCAACCAAGAAGGTAGGAGCGGGGTGCTTGGCTGTCACCCCAAGCTCTCCTCCCCTTGCGGGATCTCACCGGGTTTCTTGTCCTGCCCAGCTCATCCCTCTGCACATCCCCTCGTCATGCAGACCCTCTGCAGATGCTGGCACTCCCTGTGCGAGATGGAGGAGTGGAAGCTGCTGCTGCTGCTCTACGTGTTGAGCCTGAGCGTCTGGGGCCTCTGCACGCTCACGCTGCCCTGCATCCCCGGCTTGTTTATCACCCTGGCTCTGGGCATCTTGATGGGCTGGTGTCCCAAGGGCAAGGTAGGTGTGCGTCTTGGTGTTGCCCCAAACGCTCCCGGGGCAGGGCTTAGCCCGGGCAGAGCCATCCCCGGGGTGCTCGGGAAGGGCCCGTTTTGGCAGGGAGCAGTGAAGAGTGGCCATTGCCCACCCAGCCGGGCCCCTGCTCTGGAGCCACTGAGCCACCCGGTGCTGCTGTGGCAGCCCAGGGCCACTCCTGTCCCTGTAGCTCCAGTTGCCCTTGGCAGGGCCCTTGCTTCCCGGGCAGGGGCCCTCCTGGCTGAGGGGAGACAGCCCGCGCTGACCCGGGGCTTGCTTTTGGGGCGCAGGGGAACCCTGCGGGGAAGAGGCGTCGGCGAAGCGGGAGGAAGGAGCCGAGAGGTGAGCAGCCCCGTGCCAGAGCTGCGCCGGGCTCCGCAGCGGCTCCCGGCCGAGAGAGGCCGTGGGTGGCAGCTGGAGCCCCCGCGCCGGCTGCCCTTGCTCACTCTCCCTCTGCCTCCTCCCGCAGCAGCCTCCTTCCTTGGCAAGACGTGGAGGGGTCTACGGAGAGCCCGGAGGCGGGGGTAAGGAGAGCCCTTCCCTGCGGGGGGCAGCCCCCTGCGGGAGCCCCTGGCTGGGGACCCCCACTGGGGGGTCCCTGTGCCCCCGTGGCCCTGGGGAGGCTGCGGGTGGGCGAGAGCAGGACGCGGCCACTGGTCCCACGGGTGGCCCTAGCCCCTCTCTGCCCTCGGCCCCCGGCCCGGGCTGCCCATTTCTGCCGGGGCTGGAAGGCGCCCGGCCCCTCGCTCTGCGCCTGGGGCTGCTGGGCTGGCCTTGCCCCATGTCCCCCAGAGCCCACCCGACCCGCAGCATCCCCGAGCTGGCGGGGCCGGCTGCGGGGAGCTGGGAGATCACCCGGTGGGTCAGAAGGCAGCGAGGGGCTGCTGGGCCTACCCTGTCCCACAGCAGCCCCCGCAGTCCCGCCGGTATTTGTCCCCGCAGGTGGGGGAAGCCCCACGGAGGAGCATGGTGGGAAAGCAGCTGGGCTGCTGAAGCAGCCTCTGCGGTGCAGCTGCCCCGGGAGACGGGAGCCACGGGTCAGGGGGGCAATGGCAGCGCTGCCAGCAGCTCGGCGCTCCTCAGGAACCAGCCCGCCGACACCAACGTGGAGGAGCTCGCCAGGTTCCTTGCTGCAATCCGAGGACATAACTGGAAGCTGCTTCGACCTGCTGCAACAGCTGAAGGCAACGCAGGACAGCAGTATTCCAGTCTTCTGCGGAGTCCTGAGGAAAGACTACCTCGTGTGCCTGCAGTGCCGTCGATGCCTCTTTGGCAGCTGCCCGCACCGCAGCGAGCCCGCGGCAGAACAGGACCTGCCCGTGCTGGCCGCCGTCCTCCAGACCATGGACCTCCTGGTGCACGAGGAGGACCTGCAGTTGAAACTGGGGCTGGGCTTTAAGCTGGCCATCGGCGGTGAGCCGGTCTACGTGTGGGAGATAACCCAGCTTCTCCCCGAAATAGCCCCCGAGAGGTGCTGCCGGGAGTGCAACGCGCCTCTGCCCAGGAGCGCTGGGGACAGCGGGAGCTCGCAGGCATCGCTCCCTGCTCTCGGTGCCCAGGGAGCCGCAAGGGCAGAGATGAGCGCGGTGCGAGGCAGCGATCCCGGCAGCGCAGACCTGCAGCCGACAGGGCCGGGGCAGGCTCTCCCCTCTGTGCTGCCCACGCAGCCCCTGTCCCCATGGGCACAGCCCCCCTCCCCTGCAGCCCTGGACCAGCTGCAGAGGGTCGGGATGGAGCCCCTGCCCTCGGTGGGGTACAGGGGCCTGGGGCAGGCACTCAGCCCGCAGCAGCTCCGGCAGTCCTGGTACAAAGTGAGGTCCTGCGTCCGCAGGAGCGCCTGGGGCTGGCTGTGCCTGGCAGGGAGCCCGGCACCCGACGGCACCATGGAGGGGGACCAGAAGCTGCCGTTGGAGCTGCGGTTGAAGATGGACACGCTCTTCCACGCCATGGCGATGGAGGCGTGAGGAGCAGCGGCCAGAAAAGGTGGGACTGGGAGGAGCGTGGGCAGGGTGAGCGCAGCGTGGGAGGACGGGGACGGGTCTGGGCTGTCTTGTGCGGCCGTCAAAGCCGTGTTGTTCAGGAGGGGTTTCTGTAGGACGAGCTCCTGTGGTCTGGGAGCGCTGGGATGGCAGTGAGGGATGCGATAGCCTCTCGTTGCTTTGTGTTTTGGACATTGAGGGAACTGCTGTTAGGTGCTGGCCTTCAAATATAAGGGGACGGTAGCACAAATGGGCATGCACAAAATAGGAGAAACTGGGTAAGAAGTAATTCGGGTAGGGGGAGATCGCGACCGCCAAGCCGATTAAGGACTGAAGCAAGTACCCCCCCCACTCCTCCTGCGCAAGCGCAGTGAATTAAAAAGACTACGGCTTTAAAGACTATGCGAGAAAACTGTTAAGCAATGAAGATGAGCGCACAAAGACAGGTTAATGATTATGTATTAGAAAGGTGTGGAGATTGTATGTTCAATGTATAAATAAGGGAATGGAATCCAAACTTGGTGTGCTTGATTTGTGGAGCTCTTCCACCTTGCACCCTGTGCAGAATAAAGCCATATCTCCTTCCAAAACCAGTTTTGGTTTCGGGAGCTTTATTTCCAGGTAACACAGGAGCGCTGGGGACAGCGGGAGCTCGCAGGCATCGCTCCCCGCTCTCAGGGCCCAGGGAGCCCCAAGGGCAGAGATGAGCGCGGTGCGAGGCAGCGATCCCGGCAGCGCAGACTCGGGCCACTCGGAGACCCCCGGATCAGCCCTGTGGTGCTGTTCTCTGGGTCACACGTGGCGCAACGTGGGCGTCAGACGCTCCCCGGCCACGCCTGGGCCCCCCGCTGCCTGGATCGCATACCGCAACGCCTCGCACGGATCGTGGCCAGAATGCAAAGCGCTGGCCAAAGCCGATCCCCGGCGACGCTCTCAACAGCGATCCCAAAGGCAGACCTTTCGAGCTCGGGGGGACCGCAGCGGGCTGCGTGAGCCAGCACCTCCCCCGGAGCCGGGACGCCTCTCGGGGCAGATTTCGCGAGGATCGAAGGATCGTCCGTCGACGATTCCGCGAGGGCTCAAAGGCCTGATTTCGCGAGGGTCAGCGCCCGCCCGCCGACAAATGCCGGCACATCAACGTGAGCAATTCATGGAGCTCAGGAGAAGGGAGATTTTGATCATGGCTGACCTCGGGGGGTGCGTGTGCGATTGCATTCAGAACTGGTTGTCCGTCTGCCTCTGTGCGATTTGCTTTAGAGCTGTTTGTCAGTCTGTCCGTGTGTGTGCGTGTGATCTGTTTTAAAGCTGTTTGTTGGTCGGTCGGTCTGTGCGATTTGCTTTAGAGCTGTTTGTCTCTGTGTGCGTGTGATCAGTTTTAAAGCTGTTTTTCGGTCGGTCTGCGTGTGTGCGAGCGATTTGATTCAGAGCTGTTTGTCAGTCGGTCTGTGTGCATCTGTCTGCAGTTGAGAGCTGTTTGCGGGTCAGTCTGTCTGCGTGTGTGTTTAGATTTAGAGCTGTTTGTTGGTCGGTCTGTCTGTCCGTGGGATTTGATTCAGAGCTGTTGGTCGGTCGGTCTGTCTGTGTGATTTAGAGCCGTTTGTCAGTCAGTCTGTCTGTATGTGTTTAGATTTAGTGCTGTTGGTCTGTCTGTCTGTCTGTGTGATTCAGAGCTGTTTGTCAGTCAGTCTGTCTGTGTATGTGTTTAGATTTAGAGCTGTTGGTCTGTCTGTCTGTGTGATTCAGAGCTGTTTGTCAGTCAGTCTGTCTGTGTATGTGTTTAGATTTAGGGCTGTTGGTCGGTCGGTCTGTCTGTGTGATTCAGAGCTGTTGGTCTGTCTGTCTGTGTGATTCAGAGCTGTTTGTCAGTTGGTCTGTCTCTGTGTGTGTGTATTGATCTAGAGTTGTTTGTTGGTTGGTCTGTCTGTCCGTGGGATTTGATTCAGAGCTGTTTGTCAGTCGGTCTGTGTGTGTGTGTCTGCAGTTGAGAGCTGTTTGCTGGTCAGTCTGTCTGTGTGGGTGTTTAGATTTAGAGTTGTTTGTTGGTCGGTCTGTCTGTCCATGGGCTTTGATTCAGAGCTGTTGGTCTGTCTGTCTGTGCTTTGATTTAGAGCTGTTTGTCAGTCAGTCTGTCTGTGTATGTGTTTAGATTTAGAGCTGTTGGTCGGTCAGTCTGTCTGTGTATGTGTTTAGATTTAGAGCTGTTGGTCGGTCGGTCGGTCGGTCTGTCCGTGTGATTTAGAGCTGTTGGTCGGTCTCTGTCTGTGTGATTCAGAGCTGCTTGTCAGTTGGTCTGTCTCTGTGTGTGTGTATTGATCTAGAGTTGTTTGTTGGTTGGTCTGTCTGCCTGTGCTTTGATTTAGAGCTGTTTGTTGGTCGGTCTGCGTGTGTGCGAGCGATTTGATTCAGAGCTGTTTGTCAGTCGGTCTGTGTGTGTGTGTCTGCAGTTGAGGGCTGTTTGCTGGTCAGTCCGTCTGTGTGGGTGTTTAGATTTAGAGTTGTTTGTTGGTCAGTCGGTCTGTCCGTGGGATTTGATTCCGAGCTGTTGGTCGGTCACTGGGCAGAGGGCTCCGAGCCCCCCAGCCCGGCTGCCCCGCAGCAGCCCCCTCTGCCAGCCCCGCTGAGGGACGCACAGCCGGGGGCTCAGCGCCATCCTCCCGCCCCATTGCTCTGGGACCGAAGCCACGAGTGGCACCCACAGAGGAGGAACGCAAACGAGGAGGCCCAGCGGCGCAGCGCAGAGGACCCAGGCCCCCAAAAGTACTTCACAGCTCCCCCGCGGCCTTGCGTCAGTGCCCATCCTCTGAAGCGGACGCGGTTTAGTGGTGGGCTCGGCAGCGCCAGCTCAGTGGCTGGACTGGGTCATCTTCAAGGTCTTTTCCAACCGCAGCGGTTCTGTGATTCTGTGATCGCTCGTGCGTGTTTGGGCGGGTGGGGGCAATGCCCCCCCGGCAGCCGTGAGGGCCTGACAGAGTTAACGTCCCAAAGGCTGGGGGGGCCGGTGAAGGTCTGCACAGGGACAAGTTAAGGCCCCCATGGCGACGAACCGGGGTGTGCACAGCACCGGGGGCGGAGCCGTGTGGGGGGAGGCGCGGTCCCGCCCTCAGGAGCCCCGCGAGAGGCCTCGCCACCCCCCAGCGGGGCCTGCGCGGCACATTCTGGGAAGAACATTCTGGAACCAGGGGGAGGGGGCGGGACGAGAGGCGGGGCCTGGCCCATAAAAGAGGCGACTCGGAGGCGCCAGCGTGCACCCCCCGGGCTGGGGGACCCCGCTCTGCTGCTGCGGCTCTGGAGCGGCCTCCCAGAGCCCCTGCGCTGCCAGCGCCGGAGGAGGCCATGTTCAGCGTGGGCATCGCGGGACCCACGGGCGCTGAGCTCTGCCCTCCTTCCTCCTTTCCCTTTCATAGAGTCACGGAATGCTTTGGGTGGGAAGGGACCTTCAGAGGCCACCCAGCCCAACCCCCTGCAGTGAGCAGGGACAGCTTCAACCAGAGCAGGGTGCTCAGAGCCCCGTCCAACCTGGCCTGGGATGTTGCCAGGGATGGGGCATCTCCCACCGCTCTGGGCAACCTGTGCCACTGCCTCACCACCCTCACAGGACAGAATTTCTTCCTCATATCTGATCTAAATTTTCCCTCTTTCAGTTTAAAACCATTCGCCCTTGTCCTGTGGCTGCAGGCCCTGCTCCAAAGCCTGTCCCCACCTTTCCTGCAGCCCCTTCCAGCAGTGCAGGGCCGCAGGAAGGTCTCCCCGCAGCCTTCTCTTCCCCAGGCTGCACAAGCCCAGCTCTCCCAGCCTGGCCTCAGAGCAGAGCTGCTCCAGCCCTCGGACCATTTCTGTGGCCTCCTCTGGCCCCGCTCCAACAGGTCCCTGTCTGTGCGGTGCTGAGGGCCCCCGAGCTGGGCGCAGGGCTCCAGGGGGGGCTGAGCAGAGCGGAGCAGAGGGGCAGAGCCCCCTCCCTCGCCCCGCTGCCCACGCTGCTGGGGATGCAGCCCAGGATGGGCTTGGCTTTCTGGGCTGCCAGCGCACATTGCCGGCTCGTGTCCGGCTTTTCATCCCCCAGCACCCCCAAGTCCTTCTCCGCAGGGCTGCTCTCCATCCCTGCGTCCCCCAGCCTGTATGGATGCCAGGGGTTGCCCCGTCCCAGCTGCAGGACCCTGCACTTGGCCTTGTTGAACCTCATGAGGGTCACACAGGCCCACCTCTCCAGCTTGTCCAGGTCCCTTTGGATGCCATCTTGTCCTTCTGGTGTGTCAGCTGCACCACTCAGCTTGGTGTCGTCTGCAAACTTGCTGAGGGTGCACTCGATCCCCCTGTCTATGTCCTTGATGAAGATGTTAAACAGCACCGGTCCCAGTACGGACCCCTGAGGGACTCCACTTGTCACCAGTCTCCATGTGGACATCGTGCCATTGACCACGACCCTCTGGATGCGACCATCCAGACAATTCCTTATCCATCGAACAGTCCACCCATCAAACCCATATGTGTCCAATTTGGAGAGAAGTCCTGAGGAAAGACTACCTCGTGTGCCTGCAGTGCCGTCGATGCCTCTGTGGCAGCTGCCCGCACCGCAGCGAGCCCGCGGCAGAACAGGACCTGCCCGTGCTGGCCGCCGTCCTCCAGACCATGGACCTCCTGGTGCACGAGGAGGATCTGCAGCTGAAACTGGGGCTGGGCTTTGAGCTGGCCATCGGCGGGGAGCCGCTCTACATGTGGGAGATAGCCCAGCTTCTCCCCGAAATAGCCCCCGAGAGGTGCTGCCGGGAGCGCAACGCGCCTCTGCCCAGGAGCGCTGGGGACAGCGGGAGCTCGCAGGCATCGCTCCCCGCTCTCGGTGCCCAGGGAGCCCCAAGGGCAGAGATGAGCGCGGTGCGAGGCAGCGATCCCGGCAGCGCAGACCTGCAGCCGACAGGGCCGGGGCAGGCTCTCCCCTCTGTGCTGCCCACGCAGCCCCTGTCCCGATGGGCACAGCCCCCCTCCCCTGCAGCCCTGGACCAGCTGCAGAGGGTCGGGATGGAGCCCCTGCCCTCGGTGGGGTACAGGGGCCTGGGGCAAGGGGTCAGCCCGCAGCAGCTCCGGCAGTCCTGGTACAAAGTGAAGTCCTGCGTCCGCAGGAGCGCCTGGGGCTGGCTGTGCCTGGCAGGGAGCCCGGCACCCGACGGCACCATGGAGGGGGACCAGAAGCTGCTGTTGGAGCTGCGGTTGAAGATGGACACGCTCTTCCACGCCATGGCGATGGAGGCGTGAGGAGCAGCGGCCAGAAAAGGTGGGACTGGGAGGAGCGTGGGCAGGGTGAGTGCAGCGTGGGAGGACGGGGACGGGTCTGGGCTGTCTTGTGCGGCTGTCGAAGCCGTGTTGTTGAGGAGGGGTTTCTGTAGGACGAGCTCCTGTGGTCTGGGAGCGCTGGGATGGCAGTGAGAGATGCGATGGCCTGTTGTTGATTTGTGTTTTGGACGCTGAGGGAACTGCTTTTAGGGAAAGTGTGGAGAGGCAGGATGGGGCACGGAGGCAGAGAGGGACGCAGGACCCCGATGCGTGGAAGCGGCCGGGGGAGGCTTGTGCCCTGCGGGACTTGCCGAGGGCAAGGGCAGATGCCAGGGATGCCCAGGAGATGCCCGCTGCTCGCACACCCCAAAGCCCCTTCGCTCAGGGATGCTTTTGGACCTCAGGGCCCCCCTCTGCCCCAGTCTGGGCCTCTGCAGGGCATCCCTGCCCCGGGGGTTCCAGCTCGGGGACAAAATGGGGCCCAGGGGTCCCTCCTCTCCTCCCTTCTCTATTCTGGGGTGGGCAAGGGGAGCCTGCCCGCTGGGCAAGCTGGGCAAGAGTGCCCAAACCTCATCAGGGATGGGAAAGAAAGCAACCAAGAAGGTAGGAGCGGGGTGCTTGGCTGTCACCCCAAGCTCTCCTCCCCTTGCGGGATCTCACCGGGTTTCTTGTCCTGCCCAGCTCATCCCTCTGCACATCCCCTCGTCATGCAGACCCTCTGCAGATGCTGGCACTGCCTGTGCGAGATGGAGGAGTGGAAGCTGCTGCTGCTGCTCTACGTGTTGAGCCTGAGCGTCTGGGGCCTCTGCACGCTCACGCTGCCCTGCATCCCCGGCTTGTTTATCACCCTGGCTCTGGGCATCTTGATGGGCTGGTGTCCCAAGGGCAAGGTAGGTGTGCGTCTTGGTGTTGCCCCAAACGCTCCCGGGGCAGGGCTTAGCCCGGGGCAGAGCCCATCCCCGGGGTGCTCGGGAAGGGCCCCGTTTTGGCAGGGAGCAGTGAAGAGTGGCCATTGCCCACCCAGCCGGGCCCCTGCTCTGGAGCCACTGAGCCACCCGGTGCTGCTGTGGCAGCCCAGGGCCACTCCTGTCCCTGTAGCTCCAGTTGCCCTTGGCAGGGCCCTTGCTTCCCGGGCAGGGGCCCTCCTGGCTGAGGGGAGACAGCCCGCGCTGACCCGGGGCTTGCTTTTGGGGCGCAGGGGAACCCTGCGGGGAAGAGGCGTCGGCGAAGCGGGAGGAAGGAGCCGAGAGGTGAGCAGCCCCGTGCCAGAGCTGCGCCGGGCTCCGCAGCGGCTCCCGGCCGAGAGAGGCCGTGGGTGGCAGCTGGAGCCCCCGCGCCGGCTGCCCTTGCTCACTCTCCCTCTGCCTCCTCCCGCAGCAGCCTCCTTTCCTTGGCAAGACGTGGAGGGGTCTACGGAGAGCCCGGAGGCGGGGTAAGGAGAGCCCTTCCCTGCGGGGGGCAGCCCCCTGCGGGAGCCCCTGGCTGGGGACCCCCACTGGGGGGTCCCTGTGCCCCCGTGGCCCTGGGGAGGCTGCGGGTGGGCGAGAGCAGGACGCGGCCACTGGTCCCACGGGTGGCCCTAGCCCCTCTCTGCCCTCGGCCCCCGGCCCGGGCTGCCCCTTTTCTGCCGGGGCTGGAAGGCGCCCGGCCCCTCGCTCTGCGCCTGGGGCTGCTGGGCTGGCCTTGCCCCATGTCCCCCAGAGCCCACCCGACCCGCAGCATCCCCGAGCTGGCGGGGCCGGCTGCGGGGAGCTGGGAGATCACCCGGTGGGTCAGAAGGCAGCGAGGGGCTGCTGGGCCTACCCTGTCCCACAGCAGCCCCCGCAGTCCCGCCGGTATTTGTCCCCGCAGGTGGGGGAAGCCCCACGGAGGAGCATGGTGGGAAAGCAGCTGGGCTGCTGAAGCAGCCTCTGCGGTGCAGCTGCCCCGGGAGACGGGAGCCACGGGTCAGGGGGGCAATGGCAGCGCTGCCAGCAGCTCGGCGCTCCTCAGGAACCAGCCCGCCGACACCAACGTGGAGGAGCTCGCCAGGTTCCTTGCTGCAATCCGAGGACATAACTGGAAGCTGCTTCGACCTGCTGCAACAGCTGAAGGCAACGCAGGACAGCAGTATTCCAGTCTTCTGCGGAGTCCTGAGGAAAGACTACCTCGTGTGCCTGCAGTGCCGTCGATGCCTCTTTGGCAGCTGCCCGCACCGCAGCGAGCCCGCGGCAGAACAGGACCTGCCCGTGCTGGCCGCCGTCCTCCAGACCATGGACCTCCTGGTGCACGAGGAGGACCTGCAGTTGAAACTGGGGCTGGGCTTTAAGCTGGCCATCGGCGGTGAGCCGGTCTACGTGTGGGAGATAACCCAGCTTCTCCCCGAAATAGCCCCCGAGAGGTGCTGCCGGGAGTGCAACGCGCCTCTGCCCAGGAGCGCTGGGGACAGCGGGAGCTCGCAGGCATCGCTCCCTGCTCTCGGTGCCCAGGGAGCCGCAAGGGCAGAGATGAGCGCGGTGCGAGGCAGCGATCCCGGCAGCGCAGACCTGCAGCCGACAGGGCCGGGGCAGGCTCTCCCCTCTGTGCTGCCCACGCAGCCCCTGTCCCCATGGGCACAGCCCCCCTCCCCTGCAGCCCTGGACCAGCTGCAGAGGGTCGGGATGGAGCCCCTGCCCTCGGTGGGGTACAGGGGCCTGGGGCAGGCACTCAGCCCGCAGCAGCTCCGGCAGTCCTGGTACAAAGTGAGGTCCTGCGTCCGCAGGAGCGCCTGGGGCTGGCTGTGCCTGGCAGGGAGCCCGGCACCCGACGGCACCATGGAGGGGGACCAGAAGCTGCCGTTGGAGCTGCGGTTGAAGATGGACACGCTCTTCCACGCCATGGCGATGGAGGCGTGAGGAGCAGCGGCCAGAAAAGGTGGGACTGGGAGGAGCGTGGGCAGGGTGAGCGCAGCGTGGGAGGACGGGGACGGGTCTGGGCTGTCTTGTGCGGCCGTCAAAGCCGTGTTGTTCAGGAGGGGTTTCTGTAGGACGAGCTCCTGTGGTCTGGGAGCGCTGGGATGGCAGTGAGGGATGCGATAGCCTCTCGTTGCTTTGTGTTTTGGACATTGAGGGAACTGCTGTTAGGTGCTGGCCTTCAAATATAAGGGGACGGTAGCACAAATGGGCATGCACAAAATAGGAGAAACTGGGGTAAGTAAGTAATTCGGGTAGGGGGGAGATCGCGACCGCCAAGCCGATTATGGACTGAAGCAAGTACCCCCCCCACTCCTCCTGCGCTAGCGCAGTGAATTAAATAGACTACGGCTTTAAAGACTATGCGAGAAAACTGTTAAGCAATGATGATGAGCTGCACAAAGACAGGTTACTGATTATGTATTAGAAAGGTGTGAGATTGGAGGGGCATGTAAATAAGGGAATGGAATCCAAACTTGGTGTGCTTGATTTGTGGAGCTCTTCCACCTTGCACCCTGTGCAGAATAAAGCCATATCTCCTTCCAAAACCAGTTTTGGTTTCGGGAGCTTTATTTCCAGGTAACACAGGAGCGCTGGGGACAGCGGGAGCTCGCAGGCATCGCTCCCCGCTCTCAGGGCCCAGGGAGCCCCAAGGGCAGAGATGAGCGCGGTGCGAGGCAGCGATCCCGGCAGCGCAGACTCGGGCCACTCGGAGACCCCCGGATCAGCCCTGTGGTGCTGTTCTCTGGGTCACACGTGGCGCAACGTGGGCGTCAGACGCTCCCCGGCCACGCCTGGGCCCCCCGCTGCCTGGATCGCATACCGCAACGCCTCGCACGGATCGTGGCCAGAATGCAAAGCGCTGGCCAAAGCCGATCCCCGGCGACGCTCTCAACAGCGATCCCAAAGGCAGACCTTTCGAGCTCGGGGGGACCGCAGCGGGCTGCGTGAGCCAGCACCTCCCCCGGAGCCGGGACGCCTCTCGGGGCAGATTTCGCGAGGATCGAAGGATCGTCCGTCGACGATTCCGCGAGGGCTCAAAGGCCTGATTTCGCGAGGGTCAGCGCCCGCCCGCCGACAAATGCCGGCACATCAACGTGAGCAATTCATGGAGCTCAGGAGAAGGGAGATTTTGATCATGGCTGACCTCGGGGGGTGCGTGTGCGATTGCATTCAGAACTGGTTGTCCGTCTGCCTCTGTGCGATTTGCTTTAGAGCTGTTTGTCAGTCTGTCCGTGTGTGTGCGTGTGATCTGTTTTAAAGCTGTTTGTTGGTCGGTCGGTCTGTGCGATTTGCTTTAGAGCTGTTTGTCTCTGTGTGCGTGTGATCAGTTTTAAAGCTGTTTTTCGGTCGGTCTGCGTGTGTGCGAGCGATTTGATTCAGAGCTGTTTGTCAGTCGGTCTGTGTGCATCTGTCTGCAGTTGAGAGCTGTTTGCGGGTCAGTCTGTCTGCGTGTGTGTTTAGATTTAGAGCTGTTTGTTGGTCGGTCTGTCTGTCCGTGGGATTTGATTCAGAGCTGTTGGTCGGTCGGTCTGTCTGTGTGATTTAGAGCCGTTTGTCAGTCAGTCTGTCTGTATGTGTTTAGATTTAGTGCTGTTGGTCTGTCTGTCTGTCTGTGTGATTCAGAGCTGTTTGTCAGTCAGTCTGTCTGTGTATGTGTTTAGATTTAGAGCTGTTGGTCTGTCTGTCTGTGTGATTCAGAGCTGTTTGTCAGTCAGTCTGTCTGTGTATGTGTTTAGATTTAGGGCTGTTGGTCGGTCGGTCTGTCTGTGTGATTCAGAGCTGTTGGTCTGTCTGTCTGTGTGATTCAGAGCTGTTTGTCAGTTGGTCTGTCTCTGTGTGTGTGTATTGATCTAGAGTTGTTTGTTGGTTGGTCTGTCTGTCCGTGGGATTTGATTCAGAGCTGTTTGTCAGTCGGTCTGTGTGTGTGTGTCTGCAGTTGAGAGCTGTTTGCTGGTCAGTCTGTCTGTGTGGGTGTTTAGATTTAGAGTTGTTTGTTGGTCGGTCTGTCTGTCCATGGGCTTTGATTCAGAGCTGTTGGTCTGTCTGTCTGTGCTTTGATTTAGAGCTGTTTGTCAGTCAGTCTGTCTGTGTATGTGTTTAGATTTAGAGCTGTTGGTCGGTCAGTCTGTCTGTGTATGTGTTTAGATTTAGAGCTGTTGGTCGGTCGGTCGGTCGGTCTGTCCGTGTGATTTAGAGCTGTTGGTCGGTCTCTGTCTGTGTGATTCAGAGCTGCTTGTCAGTTGGTCTGTCTCTGTGTGTGTGTATTGATCTAGAGTTGTTTGTTGGTTGGTCTGTCTGCCTGTGCTTTGATTTAGAGCTGTTTGTTGGTCGGTCTGCGTGTGTGCGAGCGATTTGATTCAGAGCTGTTTGTCAGTCGGTCTGTGTGTGTGTGTCTGCAGTTGAGGGCTGTTTGCTGGTCAGTCCGTCTGTGTGGGTGTTTAGATTTAGAGTTGTTTGTTGGTCAGTCGGTCTGTCCGTGGGATTTGATTCCAAGCTGTTGGTCGGTCACTGGGCAGAGGGCTCCGAGCCCCCCAGCCCGGCTGCCCCGCAGCAGCCCCCTCTGCCAGCCCCGCTGAGGGACGCACAGCCGGGGGCTCAGCGCCATCCTCCCGCCCCATTGCTCTGGGACCGAAGCCACGAGTGGCACCCACAGAGGAGGAACGCAAACGAGGAGGCCCAGCGGCGCAGCGCAGAGGACCCAGGCCCCCAAAAGTACTTCACAGCTCCCCCGCGGCCTTGCGTCAGTGCCCATCCTCTGAAGCGGACGCGGTTTAGTGGTGGGCTCGGCAGCGCCAGCTCAGTGGCTGGACTGGGTCATCTTCAAGGTCTTTTCCAACCGCAGCGGTTCTGTGATTCTGTGATCGCTCGTGCGTGTTTGGGCGGGTGGGGGCAATGCCCCCCCGGCAGCCGTGAGGGCCTGACAGAGTTAACGTCCCAAAGGCTGGGGGGGCCGGTGAAGGTCTGCACAGGGACAAGTTAAGGCCCCCATGGCGACGAACCGGGGTGTGCACAGCACCGGGGGCGGAGCCGTGTGGGGGGAGGCGCGGTCCCGCCCTCAGGAGCCCCGCGAGAGGCCTCGCCACCCCCCAGCGGGGCCTGCGCGGCACATTCTGGGAAGAACATTCTGGAACCAGGGGGAGGGGGCGGGACGAGAGGCGGGGCCTGGCCCATAAAAGAGGCGACTCGGAGGCGCCAGCGTGCACCCCCCGGGCTGGGGGACCCCGCTCTGCTGCTGCGGCTCTGGAGCGGCCTCCCAGAGCCCCTGCGCTGCCAGCGCCGGAGGAGGCCATGTTCAGCGTGGGCATCGCGGGACCCACGGGCGCTGAGCTCTGCCCTCCTTCCTCCTTTCCCTTTCATAGAGTCACGGAATGCTTTGGGTGGGAAGGGACCTTCAGAGGCCACCCAGCCCAACCCCCTGCAGTGAGCAGGGACAGCTTCAACCAGAGCAGGGTGCTCAGAGCCCCGTCCAACCTGGCCTGGGATGTTGCCAGGGATGGGGCATCTCCCACCGCTCTGGGCAACCTGTGCCACTGCCTCACCACCCTCACAGGACAGAATTTCTTCCTCATATCTGATCTAAATTTTCCCTCTTTCAGTTTAAAACCATTCGCCCTTGTCCTGTGGCTGCAGGCCCTGCTCCAAAGCCTGTCCCCACCTTTCCTGCAGCCCCTTCCAGCAGTGCAGGGCCGCAGGAAGGTCTCCCCGCAGCCTTCTCTTCCCCAGGCTGCACAAGCCCAGCTCTCCCAGCCTGGCCTCAGAGCAGAGCTGCTCCAGCCCTCGGACCATTTCTGTGGCCTCCTCTGGCCCCGCTCCAACAGGTCCCTGTCTGTGCGGTGCTGAGGGCCCCCGAGCTGGGCGCAGGGCTCCAGGGGGGGCTGAGCAGAGCGGAGCAGAGGGGCAGAGCCCCCTCCCTCGCCCCGCTGCCCACGCTGCTGGGGATGCAGCCCAGGATGGGCTTGGCTTTCTGGGCTGCCAGCGCACATTGCCGGCTCGTGTCCGGCTTTTCATCCCCCAGCACCCCCAAGTCCTTCTCCGCAGGGCTGCTCTCCATCCCTGCGTCCCCCAGCCTGTATGGATGCCAGGGGTTGCCCCGTCCCAGCTGCAGGACCCTGCACTTGGCCTTGTTGAACCTCATGAGGGTCACACAGGCCCACCTCTCCAGCTTGTCCAGGTCCCTTTGGATGCCATCTTGTCCTTCTGGTGTGTCAGCTGCACCACTCAGCTTGGTGTCGTCTGCAAACTTGCTGAGGGTGCACTCGATCCCCCTGTCTATGTCCTTGATGAAGATGTTAAACAGCACCGGTCCCAGTACGGACCCCTGAGGGACTCCACTTGTCACCAGTCTCCATGTGGACATCGTGCCATTGACCACGACCCTCTGGATGCGACCATCCAGACAATTCCTTATCCATCGAACAGTCCACCCATCAAACCCATATGTGTCCAATTTGGAGAGAAGTCCTGAGGAAAGACTACCTCGTGTGCCTGCAGTGCCGTCGATGCCTCTGTGGCAGCTGCCCGCACCGCAGCGAGCCCGCGGCAGAACAGGACCTGCCCGTGCTGGCCGCCGTCCTCCAGACCATGGACCTCCTGGTGCACGAGGAGGATCTGCAGCTGAAACTGGGGCTGGGCTTTGAGCTGGCCATCGGCGGGGAGCCGGTCTACATGTGGGAGATAGCCCAGCTTCTCCCCGAAATAGCCCCCGAGAGGTGCTGCCGGGAGCGCAACGCGCCTCTGCCCAGGAGCGCTGGGGACAGCGGGAGCTCGCAGGCATCGCTCCCCGCTCTCGGTGCCCAGGGAGCCCCAAGGGCAGAGATGAGCGCGGTGCGAGGCAGCGATCCCGGCAGCGCAGACCTGCAGCCGACAGGGCCGGGGCAGGCTCTCCCCTCTGTGCTGCCCACGCAGCCCCTGTCCCGATGGGCACAGCCCCCCTCCCCTGCAGCCCTGGACCAGCTGCAGAGGGTCGGGATGGAGCCCCTGCCCTCGGTGGGGTACAGGGGCCTGGGGCAAGGGGTCAGCCCGCAGCAGCTCCGGCAGTCCTGGTACAAAGTGAAGTCCTGCGTCCGCAGGAGCGCCTGGGGCTGGCTGTGCCTGGCAGGGAGCCCGGCACCCGACGGCACCATGGAGGGGGACCAGAAGCTGCTGTTGGAGCTGCGGTTGAAGATGGACACGCTCTTCCACGCCATGGCGATGGAGGCGTGAGGAGCAGCGGCCAGAAAAGGTGGGACTGGGAGGAGCGTGGGCAGGGTGAGTGCAGCGTGGGAGGACGGGGACGGGTCTGGGCTGTCTTGTGCGGCTGTCGAAGCCGTGTTGTTGAGGAGGGGTTTCTGTAGGACGAGCTCCTGTGGTCTGGGAGCGCTGGGATGGCAGTGAGAGATGCGATGGCCTGTTGTTGATTTGTGTTTTGGACGCTGAGGGAACTGCTTTTAGGGAAAGTGTGGAGAGGCAGGATGGGGCACGGAGGCAGAGAGGGACGCAGGACCCCGATGCGTGGAAGCGGCCGGGGGAGGCTTGTGCCCTGCGGGACTTGCCGAGGGCAAGGGCAGATGCCAGGGATGCCCAGGAGATGCCCGCTGCTCGCACACCCCAAAGCCCCTTCGCTCAGGGATGCTTTTGGACCTCAGGGCCCCCCTCTGCCCCAGTCTGGGCCTCTGCAGGGCATCCCTGCCCCGGGGGTTCCAGCTCGGGGACAAAATGGGGCCCAGGGGTCCCTCCTCTCCTCCCTTCTCTATTCTGGGGTGGGCAAGGGGAGCCTGCCCGCTGGGCAAGCTGGGCAAGAGTGCCCAAACCTCATCAGGGATGGGAAAGAAAGCAACCAAGAAGGTAGGAGCGGGGTGCTTGGCTGTCACCCCAAGCTCTCCTCCCCTTGCGGGATCTCACCGGGTTTCTTGTCCTGCCCAGCTCATCCCTCTGCACATCCCCTCGTCATGCAGACCCTCTGCAGATGCTGGCACTCCCTGTGCGAGATGGAGGAGTGGAAGCTGCTGCTGCTGCTCTACGTGTTGAGCCTGAGCGTCTGGGGCCTCTGCACGCTCACGCTGCCCTGCATCCCCGGCTTGTTTATCACCCTGGCTCTGGGCATCTTGATGGGCTGGTGTCCCAAGGGCAAGGTAGGTGTGCGTCTTGGTGTTGCCCCAAACGCTCCCGGGGCAGGGCTTAGCCCGGGGCAGAGCCCATCCCCGGGGTGCTCGGGAAGGGCCCCGTTTTGGCAGGGAGCAGTGAAGAGTGGCCATTGCCCACCCAGCCGGGCCCCTGCTCTGGAGCCACTGAGCCACCCGGTGCTGCTGTGGCAGCCCAGGGCCACTCCTGTCCCTGTAGCTCCAGTTGCCCTTGGCAGGGCCCTTGCTTCCCGGGCAGGGGCCCTCCTGGCTGAGGGGAGACAGCCCGCGCTGACCCGGGGCTTGCTTTTGGGGCGCAGGGGAACCCTGCGGGGAAGAGGCGTCGGCGAAGCGGGAGGAAGGAGCCGAGAGGTGAGCAGCCCCGTGCCAGAGCTGCGCCGGGCTCCGCAGCGGCTCCCGGCCGAGAGAGGCCGTGGGTGGCAGCTGGAGCCCCCGCGCCGGCTGCCCTTGCTCACTCTCCCTCTGCCTCCTCCCGCAGCAGCCTCCTTTCCTTGGCAAGACGTGGAGGGGTCTACGGAGAGCCCGGAGGCGGGGTAAGGAGAGCCCTTCCCTGCGGGGGGCAGCCCCCTGCGGGAGCCCCTGGCTGGGGACCCCCACTGGGGGGTCCCTGTGCCCCCGTGGCCCTGGGGAGGCTGCGGGTGGGCGAGAGCAGGACGCGGCCACTGGTCCCACGGGTGGCCCTAGCCCCTCTCTGCCCTCGGCCCCCGGCCCGGGCTGCCCCTTTTCTGCCGGGGCTGGAAGGCGCCCGGCCCCTCGCTCTGCGCCTGGGGCTGCTGGGCTGGCCTTGCCCCATGTCCCCCAGAGCCCACCCGACCCGCAGCATCCCCGAGCTGGCGGGGCCGGCTGCGGGGAGCTGGGAGATCACCCGGTGGGTCAGAAGGCAGCGAGGGGCTGCTGGGCCTACCCTGTCCCACAGCAGCCCCCGCAGTCCGGCCGGTATTTGTCCCCGCAGGTGGGGGAAGCCCCACGGAGGAGCATGGTGGGAAAGCAGCTGGGCTGCTGAAGCAGCCTCTGCGGTGCAGCTGCCCCGGGAGACGGGAGCCACGGGTCAGGGGGGCAATGGCAGCGCTGCCAGCAGCTCGGCGCTCCTCAGGAACCAGCCCGCCGACACCAACGTGGAGGAGCTCGCCAGGTTCCTTGCTGCAATCCGAGGACATAACTGGAAGCTGCTTCGACCTGCTGCAACAGCTGAAGGCAACGCAGGACAGCAGTATTCCAGTCTTCTGCGGAGTCCTGAGGAAAGACTACCTCGTGTGCCTGCAGTGCCGTCGATGCCTCTTTGGCAGCTGCCCGCACCGCAGCGAGCCCGCGGCAGAACAGGACCTGCCCGTGCTGGCCGCCGTCCTCCAGACCATGGACCTCCTGGTGCACGAGGAGGACCTGCAGTTGAAACTGGGGCTGGGCTTTAAGCTGGCCATCGGCGGTGAGCCGGTCTACGTGTGGGAGATAACCCAGCTTCTCCCCGAAATAGCCCCCGAGAGGTGCTGCCGGGAGCGCAACGCGCCTCTGCCCAGGAGCGCTGGGGACAGCGGGAGCTCGCAGGCATCGCTCCCTGCTCTCGGTGCCCAGGGAGCCGCAAGGGCAGAGATGAGCGCGGTGCGAGGCAGCGATCCCGGCAGCGCAGACCTGCAGCCGACAGGGCCGGGGCAGGCTCTCCCCTCTGTGCTGCCCACGCAGCCCCTGTCCCCATGGGCACAGCCCCCCTCCCCTGCAGCCCTGGACCAGCTGCAGAGGGTCGGGATGGAGCCCCTGCCCTCGGTGGGGTACAGGGGCCTGGGGCAGGCACTCAGCCCGCAGCAGCTCCGGCAGTCCTGGTACAAAGTGAGGTCCTGCGTCCGCAGGAGCGCCTGGGGCTGGCTGTGCCTGGCAGGGAGCCCGGCACCCGACGGCACCATGGAGGGGGACCAGAAGCTGCTGTTGGAGCTGCGGTTGAAGATGGACACGCTCTTCCACGCCATGGCGATGGAGGCGTGAGGAGCAGCGGCCAGAAAAGGTGGGACTGGGAGGAGCGTGGGCAGGGTGAGCGCAGCATGGGAGGACGGGGACGGGTCTGGGCTGTCTTGTGCGGCCGTCAAAGCCGTGTTGTTCAGGAGGGGTTTCTGTAGGACGAGCTCCTGTGGTCTGGGAGCGCTGGGATGGCAGTGAGGGATGCGATAGCCTCTCGTTGCTTTGTGTTTTGGACATTGAGGGAACTGCTGTTAGGTGCTGGCCTTCAAATATAAGGGGACGGTAGCACAAATGGGCATGCACAAAATAGGAGAAACTGGGTAAGAAGTAATTCGGGTAGGGGGAGATCGCGACCGCCAAGCCGATTAAGGACTGAAGCAAGTACCCCCCCCCACTCCTCCTGCGCAAGCGCAGTGAATTAAAAAGACTACGGCTTTAAAGACTATGCGAGAAAACTGTTAAGCAATGAAGATGAGCGCACAAAGACAGGTTAATGATTATGTATTAGAAAGGTGTGGAGATTGTATGTTCAATGTATAAATAAGGGAATGGAATCCAAACTTGGTGTGCTTGATTTGTGGAGCTCTTCCACCTTGCACCCTGTGCAGAATAAAGCCATATCTCCTTCCAAAACCAGTTTTGGTTTCGGGAGCTTTATTTCCAGGTAACACAGGAGCGCTGGGGACAGCGGGAGCTCGCAGGCATCGCTCCCCGCTCTCAGGGCCCAGGGAGCCCCAAGGGCAGAGATGAGCGCGGTGCGAGGCAGCGATCCCGGCAGCGCAGACTCGGGCCACTCGGAGACCCCCGGATCAGCCCTGTGGTGCTGTTCTCTGGGTCACACGTGGCGCAACGTGGGCGTCAGACGCTCCCCGGCCACGCCTGGGCCCCCCGCTGCCTGGATCGCATACCGCAACGCCTCGCACGGATCGTGGCCAGAATGCAAAGCGCTGGCCAAAGCCGATCCCCGGCGACGCTCTCAACAGCGATCCCAAAGGCAGACCTTTCGAGCTCGGGGGGACCGCAGCGGGCTGCGTGAGCCAGCACCTCCCCCGGAGCCGGGACGCCTCTCGGGGCAGATTTCGCGAGGATCGAAGGATCGTCCGTCGACGATTCCGCGAGGGCTCAAAGGCCTGATTTCGCGAGGGTCAGCGCCCGCCCGCCGACAAATGCCGGCACATCAACGTGAGCAATTCATGGAGCTCAGGAGAAGGGAGATTTTGATCATGGCTGACCTCGCGGGGTGCGTGTGCGATTGCATTCAGAACTGGTTGTCCGTCTGCCTCTGTGCGATTTGCTTTAGAGCTGTTTGTCAGTCTGTCCGTGTGTGTGCGTGTGATCTGTTTTAAAGCTGTTTGTTGGTCGGTCGGTCTGTGCGATTTGCTTTAGAGCTGTTTGTCTCTGTGTGCGTGTGATCAGTTTTAAAGCTGTTTTTCGGTCGGTCTGCGTGTGTGCGAGCGATTTGATTCAGAGCTGTTTGTCAGTCGGTCTGTGTGCATCTGTCTGCAGTTGAGAGCTGTTTGCGGGTCAGTCTGTCTGCGTGTGTGTTTAGATTTAGAGCTGTTGGTTGGTCGGTCTGTCTGTCCGTGGGATTTGATTCAGAGCTGTTGGTCGGTCGGTCTGTCTGTGTGATTTAGAGCTGTTTGTCAGTCTGTCTGTCTGTGTATGTGTTTAGATTTAGGGCTGTTGGTCTGTCTGTCTGCCTGTGTGATTCAGAGCTGTTTGTCAGTCAGTCTGTCTGTGTATGTGTTTAGATTTAGGGCTGTTGGTCGGTCGGTCTGTCTGTGTGATTCAGAGCTGTTTGTCAGTCAGTCTGTCTGTGTATGTGTTTAGATTTAGGGCTGTTGGTCGGTCGGTCTGTCTGTGTGATTCAGAGCTGTTTGTCAGTCAGTCTGTCTGTGTATGTGTTTAGATTTAGGGCTGTTGGTCGGTCGGTCTGTCTGTGTGATTCAGAGCTGTTGGTCGGTCTGTCTGTCTGTGTGATTCAGAGCTGTTTGTCAGTTGGTCTGTCTCTGTGTGTGTGTATTGATCTAGAGTTGTTTGTTGGTCGGTCTGTCTGTCCGTGGGATTTGATTCAGAGCTGTTGGTCTGTCTGTCTGTGCTTTGATTTAGAGCTGTTTGTCAGTCAGTCTGTCTGTGTATGTGTTTAGATTTAGAGCTGTTGGTCGGTCAGTCTGTCTGTGTATGTGTTTAGATTTAGAGCTGTTGGTCGGTCGGTCGGTCGGTCTGTCCGTGTGATTTAGAGCTGTTGGTCGGTCTCTGTCTGTGTGATTCAGAGCTGCTTGTCAGTTGGTCTGTCTCTGTGTGTGTGTATTGATCTAGAGTTGTTTGTTGGTTGGTCTGTCTGCCTGTGCTTTGATTTAGAGCTGTTTGTTGGTCGGTCTGCGTGTGTGCGAGCGATTTGATTCAGAGCTGTTTGTCAGTCGGTCTGTGTGTGTGTGTCTGCAGTTGAGGGCTGTTTGCTGGTCAGTCCGTCTGTGTGGGTGTTTAGATTTAGAGTTGTTTGTTGGTCAGTCGGTCTGTCCGTGGGATTTGATTCCGAGCTGTTGGTCGGTCACTGGGCAGAGGGCTCCGAGCCCCCCAGCCCGGCTGCCCCGCAGCAGCCCCCTCTGCCAGCCCCGCTGAGGGACGCACAGCCGGGGGCTCAGCGCCATCCTCCCGCCCCATTGCTCTGGGACCGAAGCCACGAGTGGCACCCACAGAGGAGGAACGCAAACGAGGAGGCCCAGCGGCGCAGCGCAGAGGACCCAGGCCCCCAAAAGTACTTCACAGCTCCCCCGCGGCCTTGCGTCAGTGCCCATCCTCTGAAGCGGACGCGGTTTAGTGGTGGGCTCGGCAGCGCCAGCTCAGTGGCTGGACTGGGTCATCTTCAAGGTCTTTTCCAACCGCAGCGGTTCTGTGATTCTGTGATCGCTCGTGCGTGTTTGGGCGGGTGGGGGCAATGCCCCCCCGGCAGCCGTGAGGGCCTGACAGAGTTAACGTCCCAAAGGCTGGGGGGGCCGGTGAAGGTCTGCACAGGGACAAGTTAAGGCCCCCATGGCGACGAACCGGGGTGTGCACAGCACCGGGGGCGGAGCCGTGTGGGGGGAGGCGCGGTCCCGCCCTCAGGAGCCCCGCGAGAGGCCTCGCCACCCCCCAGCGGGGCCTGCGCGGCACATTCTGGGAAGAACATTCTGGAACCAGGGGGAGGGGGCGGGACGAGAGGCGGGGCCTGGCCCATAAAAGAGGCGACTCGGAGGCGCCAGCGTGCACCCCCCGGGCTGGGGGACCCCGCTCTGCTGCTGCGGCTCTGGAGCGGCCTCCCAGAGCCCCTGCGCTGCCAGCGCCGGAGGAGGCCATGTTCAGCGTGGGCATCGCAGGACCCACGGGCGCTGAGCTCTGCCCTCCTTCCTCCTTTCCCTTTCATAGAGTCACGGAATGCTTTGGGTGGGAAGGGACCTTCAGAGGCCACCCAGCCCAACCCCCTGCAGTGAGCAGGGACAGCTTCAACCAGAGCAGGGTGCTCAGAGCCCCGTCCAACCTGGCCTGGGATGTTGCCAGGGATGGGGCATCTCCCACCGCTCTGGGCAACCTGTGCCACTGCCTCACCACCCTCACAGGACAGAATTTCTTCCTCATATCTGATCTAAATTTTCCCTCTTTCAGTTTAAAACCATTCCCCCTTGTCCTGTGGCTGCAGGCCCTGCTCCAAAGCCTGTCCCCACCTTTCCTGCAGCCCCTTCCAGCAGTGCAGGGCCGCAGGAAGGTCTCCCCGCAGCCTTCTCTTCCCCAGGCTGCACAAGCCCAGCTCTCCCAGCCTGGCCTCAGAGCAGAGCTGCTCCAGCCCTCGGACCATTTCTGTGGCCTCCTCTGGCCCCGCTCCAACAGGTCCCTGTCTGTGCGGTGCTGAGGGCCCCCGAGCTGGGCGCAGGGCTCCAGGGGGGGCTGAGCAGAGCGGAGCAGAGGGGCAGAGCCCCCTCCCTCGCCCCGCTGCCCACGCTGCTGGGGATGCAGCCCAGGATGGGCTTGGCTTTCTGGGCTGCCAGCGCACATTGCCGGCTCGTGTCCGGCTTTTCATCCCCCAGCACCCCCAAGTCCTTCTCCGCAGGGCTGCTCTCCATCCCTGCGTCCCCCAGCCTGTATGGATGCCAGGGGTTGCCCCGTCCCAGCTGCAGGACCCTGCACTTGGCCTTGTTGAACCTCATGAGGGTCACACAGGCCCACCTCTCCAGCTTGTCCAGGTCCCTTTGGATGCCATCTTGTCCTTCTGGTGTGTCAGCTGCACCACTCAGCTTGGTGTCGTCTGCAAACTTGCTGAGGGTGCACTCGATCCCCCTGTCTATGTCCTTGATGAAGATGTTAAACAGCACCGGTCCCAGTACGGACCCCTGAGGGACTCCACTTGTCACCAGTCTCCATGTGGACATCGTGCCATTGACCACGACCCTCTGGATGCGACCATCCAGACAATTCCTTATCCATCGAACAGTCCACCCATCAAACCCATATGTGTCCAATTTGGAGAGAAGTCCTGAGGAAAGACTACCTCGTGTGCCTGCAGTGCCGTCGATGCCTCTGTGGCAGCTGCCCGCACCGCAGCGAGCCCGCGGCAGAACAGGACCTGCCCGTGCTGGCCGCCGTCCTCCAGACCATGGACCTCCTGGTGCACGAGGAGGATCTGCAGCTGAAACTGGGGCTGGGCTTTGAGCTGGCCATCGGCGGGGAGCCGGTCTACATGTGGGAGATAGCCCAGCTTCTCCCCGAAATAGCCCCCGAGAGGTGCTGCCGGGAGCGCAACGCGCCTCTGCCCAGGAGCGCTGGGGACAGCGGGAGCTCGCAGGCATCGCTCCCCGCTCTCGGTGCCCAGGGAGCCGCAAGGGCAGAGATGAGCGCGGTGCGAGGCAGCGATCCCGGCAGCGCAGACCTGCAGCCGACAGGGCCGGGGCAGGCTCTCCCCTCTGTGCTGCCGACGCAGCCCCTGTCCCCATGGGCACAGCCCCCCTCCCCTGCAGCCCTGGACCAGCTGCAGAGGGTCGGGATGGAGCCCCTGCCCTCGGTGGGGTACAGGGGCCTGGGGCAAGGGGTCAGCCCGCAGCAGCTCCGGCAGTCCTGGTACAAAGTGAAGTCCTGCGTCCGCAGGAGCGCCTGGGGCTGGCTGTGCCTGGCAGGGAGCCCGGCACCCGACGGCACCATGGAGGGGGACCAGAAGCTGCTGTTGGAGCTGCGGTTGAAGATGGACACGCTCTTCCACGCCATGGCGATGGAGGCGTGAGGAGCAGCGGCCAGAAAAGGTGGGACTGGGAGGAGCGTGGGCAGGGTGAGTGCAGCGTGGGAGGACGGGGACGGGTCTGGGCTGTCTTGTGCGGCTGTCGAAGCCGTGTTGTTGAGGAGGGGTTTCTGTAGGACGAGCTCCTGTGGTCTGGGAGCGCTGGGATGGCAGTGAGAGATGCGATGGCCTGTTGTTGATTTGTGTTTTGGACGCTGAGGGAACTGCTTTTAGGGAAAGTGTGGAGAGGCAGGATGGGGCACGGAGGCAGAGAGGGACGCAGGACCCCGATGCGTGGAAGCGGCCGGGGGAGGCTTGTGCCCTGCGGGACTTGCCGAGGGCAAGGGCAGATGCCAGGGATGCCCAGGAGATGCCCGCTGCTCGCACACCCCAAAGCCCCTTCGCTCAGGGATGCTTTTGGACCTCAGGGCCCCCCTCTGCCCCAGTCTGGGCCTCTGCAGGGCATCCCTGCCCCGGGGGTTCCAGCTCGGGGACAAAATGGGGCCCAGGGGTCCCTCCTCTCCTCCCTTCTCTCTTCTGGGGTGGGCAAGGGGAGCCTGCCCGCTGGGCAAGCTGGGCAAGAGTGCCCAAACCTCATCAGGGATGGGAAAGAAAGCAACCAAGAAGGTAGGAGCGGGGTGCTTGGCTGTCACCCCAAGCTCTCCTCCCCTTGCGGGATCTCACCGGGTTTCTTGTCCTGCCCAGCTCATCCCTCTGCACATCCCCTCGTCATGCAGACCCTCTGCAGATGCTGGCACTCCCTGTGCGAGATGGAGGAGTGGAAGCTGCTGCTGCTGCTCTACGTGTTGAGCCTGAGCGTCTGGGGCCTCTGCACGCTCACGCTGCCCTGCGTCCCCAGCTTGTTGGTGACCCTGGCTCTGGGCATCTTGATGGGCTGGTGTCCCAAGGGCAAGGTAGGTGTGCGTCTTGGTGTTGCCCCAAACGCTCCCGGGGCAGGGCTTAGCCCGGGGCAGAGCCCATCCCCGGGGTGCTCGGGAAACGCCCCGTTTTGGCAGGGAGCAGTGAAGAGTGGCCATTGCCCACCCAGCCGGGCCCCTGCTCTGGAGCCACTGAGCCACCCGGTGCTGCTGGGGCAGCCCAGGGCCACTCCTGTCCCTGTAGCTCCAGTTGCCCTTGGCAGGGCCCTTGCTTCCCGGGCAGGGGCCCTCCTGGCTGAGGGGAGACAGCCCGCGCTGACCCGGGGCTTGCTTTTGGGGTGCAGGGGAACCCTGCAGGGAAGAGGCGTCGGCGAAGCGGGAGGAAGGAGCCGAGAGGTGAGCAGCCCCGTGCCAGAGCTGCGCCGGGCTCCGCAGCGGCTCCCGGCCGAGAGAGGCCGTGGGTGGCAGCTGGAGCCCCCGCGCCGGCTGCCTTTGCTCACTCTCCCTCTGCCTCCTCCCGCAGCAGCCTCCTTTCCTTGGCAAGACGTGGAGGGGTCTACGGAGAGCCCGGAGGCGGGGTAAGGAGAGCCCTTCCCTGCGGGGGGCAGCCCCCTGCGGGAGCCCCTGGCTGGGGACCCCCACTGGGGGGTCCCTGTGCCCCCGTGGCCCTGGGGAGGCTGCGGGTGGGCGAGAGCAGGACGCGGCCACTGGTCCCACGGGTGGCCCTAGCCCCTCTCTGCCCTCGGCCCCCGGCCCGGGCTGCCCCTTTTCTGCCGGGGCTGGAAGGCGCCCGGCCCCTCGCTCTGCGCCTGGGGCTGCTGGGCTGGCCTTGCCCCATGTCCCCCAGAGCCCACCCGACCCGCAGCATCCCCGAGCTGGCGGGGCCGGCTGCGGGGAGCTGGGAGATCACCCGGTGGGTCAGAAGGCAGCGAGGGGCTGCTGGGCCTACCCTGTCCGGGGCTGCCAGGAGGTCCCCCCAGGTCCCACACAGAGGGGTTACAAGCCTGACTGACCTGTGGTTCCTCTCAGGTCCTCCTTCTGGCCCTTCTTGAAGATAAGAGTGACGTTATCTTTCCAGGGAATTGATCCTCCCTGCTGGGCTCTGCTACAAGCGGCTCTGCTGCCTGCCTGTTCTCTCTCCTTGGGTGGGTGGGACAGGAGAACTGAAAGGCATCCCCCAAAGGGGGGTTGTTGGGGAAGGCTTTTGGGGTCACTCCAAGCCCCTGTCAGGATCTCGGCTCTGCTGGGTTGAATGAAGCCATCGTGGCTGGATCGAGACCCCAGGAGGGGATGGCTGGCTGAGTGGCCCCAATGCCGGTCCCCGCTGCCAGCACCGTCCCCGACACCCTCAGAGCCCTGGAGGTCACTGTCCCCTGGTTCATTCAATAAATGAAGAGCTCTCGGGGATATTTCAAGCACACTACTCTTTTTTATTCAATGCAGGCTTAGTTTCACTGCCGAGTTCTCCGCCAAGGTCTCGCGTTCCTGGGGAAGGCGCTCATGGCTGCTCTTTGGGGTTGGCTGCTGCTGGAAGCCTGCAGAGAGGCCAGGCGGATCTTTGCTCCATCGCAGCAGAGCACGAGGTGCTCTCCTCTTGTCCTTGGGGCCATGGCTGCACAGGGAGCAAACCAGGCTGGGCTCTGCCTTCCCCTCGGGGCAGGACGGGGGCCAAGCAGGCAGCAAGGTCCTGCAGCACTGGTGCTGCCGGCGGCACGGCAAGGACGGACGTCTGCCGGACGTGCCCCGGGCTGGCCTCGTTGGGGGGTCTGACGTGGTCCAGCAGCTCAGGGACTTCCTCGCTCAGCTCCAACGTCCGGCTGGCCCCAACACAGACCCGTGTCCCCGGGCAGGGTGCAGTTGATGGGGGGCTGGCAGGACCTCGCTCGCTGCTCCTGCAGGTCTGGGGACAGCCAGCAGCGAGACTGAGGGGCTGCTTCTGAGCTGGGCAGCCCCAGCCGCTTCTCTGTCTTCTGCAGGCTGCGCTGGGGGGGCTGCCCAGTGGGCAGGCTCCTCTTGCCCACCCTAGAAGAGAGAAGGGAGGTGAGGAGGGACTCCAGAGCCCCCATTTTGTTCCCACGCTGGAAACCCCAAGGCAGGGACGCCATGCAGAGGCCCAGACTGGGGCAGAGGGGGGCCCTGAGGTCTAAAAGCATCCCTGAGCGATGGGGCTTTGGGGTGTGCGAGCAGCGGGCATCTCCTGGGCATCCCTGGCATCTGCCCTTGCCCTCGGCAAGCCCCGCAGGGCACAAGCCTCCCCCGGCCGCTTCCACGCATTGGGGTCCTGCGCCCCTCTCTGCCTCTGTGCCCCATCCTGCCTCTCCGTGCACCTTCCCTAACAGTAGTTCCCTCAGTGTCCAAAACACAAAGCAACAAGAGGCCATCGCATCTCTCACCGCCATCCCAGCGCTCCCAGACCACAGGAGCTCGTCCTACAGAAACCCCTCCTGAACAACACGGCTTCGACGGCCGCACCAGTCCCACCTTTTCTGGCCGCCGCTCCTCACACCTCCATCTCCATGGCGTGGAAGAGCGCGTCCATCTTCAACTGCAGCTCCAATGGCAGCTCCTGCTCCCCTTCTGTGGTGCCATCGGGTGTCAGGCTCCCTGCCAGGCACAGCCAGCTCCTCCGGACGCAGGACTTCACTTTATACCACGACTGCCGAATCTGCTGCGGGCTGACCCCCTGCCCCAGGCCCCTGTACCCCACCAAGGGCAGGGGCTCCATCCCGACCCTCTGCAGCTGGTCCAGGGCTGCAGGGGAGGGGGGCTGTGCCCATGGGGACAGGGGCTGCGTCGGCAGCACAGAGGGGAGAGCCTGCCCCGGCCCTGTCGGCTGCAGGTCTGCGCTGCCGGGATCGCTGCCTCGCACCGCGCTCACCTCTGCCCTTGGTGCTTCCTGGGCACCGAGAGCGGGGAGCGATGCCTGCGAGCTCCCGCTGTCCCCAGCGCTCCTGGGCAGAGGCGCGTTGCACTCCTGGCAGCACCTCTCGGGGGCTATTTCGGGGAGAAGCTGGGTTATCTCCCACACGTAGACTGGCTCCCCACCGATGGCCAGCTCAAAGCACAGCCCCACTTTAAACTGCAGATCCTCCTCATGCACCAGGAGGTCCATGGTCTGGAGGACGGCGGCCAGCACGGGCAGGTCCTGTTCTGCCGCGGGCTCGCTGCGGTGCGGGCAGCTGCCAAAGAGGCATCGACGGCACTGCAGGCACACGAGGTAGTCTTTCCTCAGGACTCCGCAGAAGACTGGAATACTGCTGTCCTGCGTTGCCTTCAGCTGTCGCAGCAGGTCGAAGCAGATTCTGGTTATGTCCTGGGATTGCAGCAGGGACCTGGCGAGCTCCTCCACGTTGGTGTCGGCGGGCTGGTTCCTGAGGAGCGCCGAGCAGCTGGCAGCGCTGCCATTGCCCCCCTGACCCGTGGCTCCCATCTCCTGGGGCAGCTGCACCGCAGAGGCTGCTTCAGCAGCCCAGCTGCTTTCCCACCATGCTCCTCCGTGGGGCTTCCCCCACCTGCGGGGACAAATACCGGCGGGACTGCGGGGGCTGCTGTGGGACAGGGTAGGCCCAGCAGCCCCTCGCTGCCTTCTGACCCACCGGGTGATCTCCCAGCTCCCCGCAGCCGGCCCCGCCAGCTCGGGGATGCTGCGGGTCGGGTGGGCTCTGGGGGACATGGGGCAAGGCCAGCCCAGCAGCCCCAGGCGCAGAGCGAGGGGCCGGGCGCCTTCCAGCCCCGGCAGAAAAGGGGCAGCCCGGGCCGGGGGCCGAGGGCAGAGAGGGGCTAGGGCCACCCGTGGGACCAGTGGCCGCGTCCTGCTCTCGCCCACCCGCAGCCTCCCCAGGGCCACGGGGGCACAGGGACCCCCCAGTGGGGGTCCCCAGCCAGGGGCTCCCGCAGGGGGCTGCCCCCCGCAGGGAAGGGCTCTCCTTACCCCGCCTCCGGGCTCTCCGTAGACCCCTCCACGTCTTGCCAAGGAAAGGAGGCTGCTGCGGGAGGAGGCAGAGGGAGAGTGAGCAAGGGCAGCCGGCGCGGGGGCTCCAGCTGCCACCCACGGCCTCTCTCGGCCGGGAGCCGCTGCGGAGCCCGGCGCAGCTCTGGCACGGGGCTGCTCACCTCTCGGCTCCTTCCTCCCGCTTCGCCGACGCCTCTTCCCCGCAGGGTTCCCCTGCGCCCCAAAAGCAAGCCCCGGGTCAGCGCGGGCTGTCTCCCCTCAGCCAGGAGGGCCCCTGCCCGGGAAGCAAGGGCCCTGCCAAGGGCAACTGGAGCTACAGGGACAGGAGTGGCCCCGGCCCCAAGCCGGCTGCCCCAGCGGCACCGGGTGCCTCAGTGTCTCCAGAGCAGGGGCCCGGCTGGGTGGGCAATGGCCACTCTTCACTGCTCCCTGCCAAAACGGGGCGTTTCCCGAGCACCCCGGGGATGGGCTCTGCCCCGGGCTAAGCCCTGCCCCGGGAGCATTTGGGGCAACACCAAGACGCACACCTACCTTGCCCTTGGGACACCAGCCCATCAAGATGCCCAGAGCCAGGGTGATAAACAAGCCGGGGATGCAGGGCAGCGTGAGCGTGCAGAAGCCCCAGACGCTCAGGCTCAGCACATAGAGCATCAGCAGCAGCTTCCACTCCTCCATCTCGCACAGGGAGTGCCAGCATCTCCAGAGGGTCTGCATGACGAGGGGATGTGCAGAGGGATGAGCTGGGCAGGACGAGAAACCCGGCGAGATCCCGCGAGGGGAGGAGAGCTTGGGGTGACACCCAAGCACCCCGCTCCTACCTTCTTAGCTGCTTTTTTTCCCATCTCTGATGGCTTGTACACTCCTGCCCAGCTGCTCGCTGGCTCGCTTGCAGCCAAAGTGACCCCCGAGCCTCCCCGAAGTGCACTGAAATAAGGGCCACGTTTGTGATGTGATGGTGACATCACGTCGGCACACAATGGCTGCCACGGCGACCCAGGGCTGCGGTGGCACCGGAGATCGTGACGCTGTTGGGGAGCAGCCAGTCCAGAGAGCCCCTGGGTCAGGGTTTGGGGGTCAGTGCACCGCAGGAGGGGTGCTCGCAAGCCCAGGGCCTGCGGGGGAGCGGGCAGGGAAGGTCCCTCTGGGCCACCCACCTCCACCCCTAAGCCAGGATGGGCCACCGTGATGGCTACCTGCTGCTGGCCCTGGCAGCAACCCCCCACTGCCATCCCACAAGGAAGAACTGCAAGGATGGAAACATCCTGCTACAGGGAAGGTGGTGAAGATGAGAACGCCACGCACGGGAAGTCAGCAGAAGTGACAGTAACTGGGGAAGGGTAAAGGCGTCAGGAGGAGATTGCGACCACCGACTCCATGGCAGACTAAAAGGAATAACCCCCGTCCTTGAGCATGTGCAGTAAATTAAAATCACACTGTAGCTTTAAATTGAAGCGAGGAATATCTAGATTAATGAGCGGCTACTTAGTAAGAAGAAGAGTTTAGAAAACGAATAGGTGTCAACAAATTGTAGAAGTGCTGTACTCGCCTGACTGAGCGGTGTGCTTGATTTCTGGAAGTATTCCACCATAATAAAGCAGTGTCTCCTCTCTAAACATACTTTGTGTGATTCAGGACTTATTTTATAATACAGGTAAGAGATGGCCCTGCAGAGGGACCTGGACAGACTGGACCCATGGGCAGAGGCCAACTGTGTGAGGTTCAACAAGGCCAAGTGCCGGGTCCTGCACTTGGGTCACAACAACCCCATGCAGTGCTGCAGGCTTGGGGAAGAGTGGCTGGAAAGCTGCCTGGCCGAAAAGGACCTGGGGGTGTTGGTCGACAGCGGCTGAACATGAGCCAGCAGTGTGCCCAGGTGGCCAAGAAGGCCAACAGCATCCTGGCTTGTATCAGGAATAGTGTGGCCAGCAGGAGCAGGGCAGGGATCGTCCCCCTGTGCTCGGCGCTGGTGAGGCCGCACCTGGAATGCTGTGTCCAGTTTTGGGCCCCTCGCTCCAAGAAGGACATTGGGGTGCTGGAGCGTGTCCAGGGAAGGGCAGCGGAGCTGGGGAAGGGTCTGGAGCACAGGGCTGGTGGGGAGCGGCTGAGGGAGCTGGGGGTGTTCAGCCTGGAGAAGAGGAGGCTGAGGGGAGACCTGATCGCTCTGCAGCTCCTGACAGGAGGGGGCAGGGAGGGGGGTCGGGCTCTTCTCCCAAGGAACAAGCAACAGGATGAGAGGAAATGGGCTCAAGCTGCGCCAGGGGAGGTTTAGATTGGATATTAGGAAAAATTTCTCCACAGAAAGGGTGGTCAAGCATTGGAACAGGCTGCCCAGAGAGGTGGGGGAGTCCCCATCCCTGGAGGGGTTCAAAAAATGGGCAGAGGTGGCACTGCCCTGCTGCTGCTGGCCACACTATTCCTGATACAAGCCTCCAGATACACGGAGGAGCATGGTGGGAAAGTAGCTGGGCTGCTGAAGCAGCCTCTGCGGTGCAGCTGCCCCGGGAGACGGGAGCCACGGGTCAGGGGGGCAATGGCAGCGCTGCCAGCAGCTCGGCGCTCCTCAGGAACCAGCCCGCCAACACCAACGTGGAGGAGCTCGCCAGGTTCCTTGCTGCAATCCGAGGACATAACTGGAAGCTGCTTCGACCTGCTGCGACAGCTGAAGGCAACGCAGGACAGCAGTATTCCAGTCTTCTGCGGAGTCCTGAGGAAAGACTACCTCGTGTGCCTGCAGTGCCGTCGATGCCTCTTTGGCAGCTGCCCGCACCGCAGCGAGCCCGCGGCAGAACAGGACCTGCCCGTGCTGGCCGCCGTCCTCCAGACCATGGACCTCCTGGTGCACGAGGAGGACCTGCAGTTGAAACTGGGGCTGGGCTTTAAGCTGGCCATCGGCGGTGAGCCGGTCTACGTGTGGGAGATAACCCAGCTTCTCCCCGAAATAGCCCCCGAGAGGTGCTGCCGGGAGTGCAACGCGCCTCTGCCCAGGAGCGCTGGGGACAGCGGGAGCTCGCAGGCATCGCTCCCTGCTCTCGGTGCCCAGGGAGCCCCAAGGGCAGAGATGAGCGCGGTGCGAGGCAGCGATCCCGGCAGCGCAGACCTGCAGCCGACAGGGCCGGGGCAGGCTCTCCCCTCTGTGCTGCCCACGCAGCCCCTGTCCCCATGGGCACAGCCCCCCTCCCCTGCAGCCCTGGACCAGCTGCAGAGGGTCGGGATGGAGCCCCTGCCCTCGGTGGGGTACAGGGGCCTGGGGCAGGCACTCAGCCCGCAGCAGCTCCGGCAGTCCTGGTACAAAGTGAGGTCCTGCGTCCGCAGGAGCGCCTGGGGCTGGCTGTGCCTGGCAGGGAGCCCGGCACCCGACGGCACCATGGAGGGGGACCAGAAGCTGCCGTTGGAGCTGCGGTTGAAGATGGACACGCTCTTCCATGCCATGGCGATGGAGGCGTTAGGAGCAGCGGCCAGAAAAGGTGGGACTGGGAGGAGCGTGGGCAGGGTGAGCGCAGCGTGGGAGGACGGGGACGGGTCTGGGCTGTCTTGTGCGGCCGTCGAAGCCGTGTTGTTCAGGAGGGGTTTCTGTTGGACGAGCTCCTGTGGTCTGGGAGCGCTGGGATGGCAGTGAGGGATGCGATGGCCTGTTGTTGATTTGTGTTTTGGACATTGAGGGAACTGCTGTTAGGTGCTGGCCTTCAAATATAAGGGGACGGTAGCACAAATGGGCATGCACAAAATAGGAGAAACTGGGTAAGAGGTAATTCGGGTAGGGGGAGATCGCGACCGCCAAGCCGATTAAGGACTGAAGCAAGTACCCCCCCCACTCCTCCTGCGCAAGCGCAGTGAATTAAAAAGACTACGGCTTTAAAGACTATGCGAGAAAACTGTTAAGCAATGAAGATGAGCGCACAAAGACAGGTTAATGATTATGTATTAGAAAGGTGTGGAGATTGTATGTTCAATGTATAAATAAGGGAATGGAATCCAAACTTGGTGTGCTTGATTTGTGGAGCTCTTCCACCTTGCACCCTGTGCAGAATAAAGCCATATCTCCTTCCAAAACCAGTTTTGGTTTCGGGAGCTTTATTTCCAGGTAACACAGGAGCGCTGGGGACAGCGGGAGCTCGCAGGCATCGCTCCCCGCTCTCAGGGCCCAGGGAGCCCCAAGGGCAGAGATGAGCGCGGTGCGAGGCAGCGATCCCGGCAGCGCAGACTCGGGCCACTCGGAGACCCCCGGATCAGCCCTGTGGTGCTGTTCTCTGGGTCACACGTGGCGCAACGTGGGCGTCAGACGCTCCCCGGCCACGCCTGGGCCCCCCGCTGCCTGGATCGCATACCGCAACGCCTCGCACGGATCGTGGCCAGAATGCAAAGCGCTGGCCAAAGCCGATCCCCGGCGACGCTCTCAACAGCGATCCCAAAGGCAGACCTTTCGAGCTCGGGGGGACCGCAGCGGGCTGCGTGAGCCAGCACCTCCCCCGGAGCCGGGACGCCTCTCGGGGCAGATTTCGCGAGGATCGAAGGATCGTCCGTCGACGATTCCGCGAGGGCTCAAAGGCCTGATTTCGCGAGGGTCAGCGCCCCGCCCGCCGACAAATGCCGGCACATCAACGTGAGCAATTCATGGAGCTCAGGAGAAGGGAGATTTTGATCATGGCTGACCTCGGGGGGTGCGTGTGCGATTGCATTCAGAACTGGTTGTCCGTCTGCCTCTGTGCGATTTGCTTTAGAGCTGTTTGTCAGTCTGTCCGTGTGTGTGCGTGTGATCTGTTTTAAAGCTGTTTGTTGGTCGGTCGGTCTGTGCGATTTGCTTTAGAGCTGTTTGTCTCTGTGTGCGTGTGATCAGTTTTAAAGCTGTTTTTCGGTCGGTCTGCGTGTGTGCGAGCGATTTGATTCAGAGCTGTTTGTCAGTCGGTCTGTGTGCATCTGTCTGCAGTTGAGAGCTGTTTGCGGGTCAGTCTGTCTGCGTGTGTGTTTAGATTTAGAGCTGTTTGTTGGTCGGTCTGTCTGTCCGTGGGATTTGATTCAGAGCTGTTGGTCGGTCGGTCTGTCTGTGTGATTTAGAGCCGTTTGTCAGTCAGTCTGTCTGTATGTGTTTAGATTTAGTGCTGTTGGTCTGTCTGTCTGTCTGTGTGATTCAGAGCTGTTTGTCAGTCAGTCTGTCTGTGTATGTGTTTAGATTTAGAGCTGTTGGTCTGTCTGTCTGTGTGATTCAGAGCTGTTTGTCAGTCAGTCTGTCTGTGTATGTGTTTAGATTTAGGGCTGTTGGTCGGTCGGTCTGTCTGTGTGATTCAGAGCTGTTGGTCTGTCTGTCTGTGTGATTCAGAGCTGTTTGTCAGTTGGTCTGTCTCTGTGTGTGTGTATTGATCTAGAGTTGTTTGTTGGTTGGTCTGTCTGTCCGTGGGATTTGATTCAGAGCTGTTTGTCAGTCGGTCTGTGTGTGTGTGTCTGCAGTTGAGAGCTGTTTGCTGGTCAGTCTGTCTGTGTGGGTGTTTAGATTTAGAGTTGTTTGTTGGTCGGTCTGTCTGTCCATGGGCTTTGATTCAGAGCTGTTGGTCTGTCTGTCTGTGCTTTGATTTAGAGCTGTTTGTCAGTCAGTCTGTCTGTGTATGTGTTTAGATTTAGAGCTGTTGGTCGGTCAGTCTGTCTGTGTATGTGTTTAGATTTAGAGCTGTTGGTCGGTCGGTCGGTCGGTCTGTCCGTGTGATTTAGAGCTGTTGGTCGGTCTCTGTCTGTGTGATTCAGAGCTGCTTGTCAGTTGGTCTGTCTCTGTGTGTGTGTATTGATCTAGAGTTGTTTGTTGGTTGGTCTGTCTGCCTGTGCTTTGATTTAGAGCTGTTTGTTGGTCGGTCTGCGTGTGTGCGAGCGATTTGATTCAGAGCTGTTTGTCAGTCGGTCTGTGTGTGTGTGTCTGCAGTTGAGGGCTGTTTGCTGGTCAGTCCGTCTGTGTGGGTGTTTAGATTTAGAGTTGTTTGTTGGTCAGTCGGTCTGTCCGTGGGATTTGATTCCGAGCTGTTGGTCGGTCACTGGGCAGAGGGCTCCGAGCCCCCCAGCCCGGCTGCCCCGCAGCAGCCCCCTCTGCCAGCCCCGCTGAGGGACGCACAGCCGGGGGCTCAGCGCCATCCTCCCGCCCCATTGCTCTGGGACTGAAGCCACGAGTGGCACCCACAGAGGAGGAACGCAAACGAGGAGGCCCAGCGGTGCAGCGCAGAGGACCCAGGCCCCCAAAAGTACTTCACAGCTCCCCCGCGGCCTTGCGTCAGTGCCCATCCTCTGAAGCGGACGCGGTTTAGTGGTGGGCTCGGCAGCGCCAGCTCAGTGGCTGGACTGGGTCATCTTCAAGGTCTTTTCCAACCGCAGCGGTTCTGTGATTCTGTGATCGCTCGTGCGTGTTTGGGCGGGTGGGGGCAATGCCCGCCCGGCAGCCGTGAGGGCCTGACAGAGTTAACGTCCCAAAGGCTGGGGGGGCCGGTGAAGGTCTGCACAGGGACAAGTTAAGGCCCCCATGGCGACGAACCGGGGTGTGCACAGCACCGGGGGCGGAGCCGTGTGGGGGGAGGCGCGGTCCCGCCCTCAGGAGCCCCGCGAGAGGCCTCGCCACCCCCCAGCGGGGCCTGCGCGGCACATTCTGGGAAGAACATTCTGGAACCAGGGGGAGGGGGCGGGACGAGAGGCGGGGCCTGGCCCATAAAAGAGGCGACTCGGAGGCGCCAGCGTGCACCCCCCGGGCTGGGGGACCCCGCTCTGCTGCTGCGGCTCTGGAGCGGCCTCCCAGAGCCCCTGCGCTGCCAGCGCCGGAGGAGGCCATGTTCAGCGTGGGCATCGCGGGACCCACGGGCGCTGAGCTCTGCCCTCCTTCCTCCTTTCCCTTTCATAGAGTCACGGAATGCTTTGGGTGGGAAGGGACCTTCAGAGGCCACCCAGCCCAACCCCCTGCAGTGAGCAGGGACAGCTTCAACCAGAGCAGGGTGCTCAGAGCCCCGTCCAACCTGGCCTGGGATGTTGCCAGGGATGGGGCATCTCCCACCGCTCTGGGCAACCTGTGCCACTGCCTCACCACCCTCACAGGACAGAATTTCTTCCTCATATCTGATCTAAATTTTCCCTCTTTCAGTTTAAAACCATTCGCCCTTGTCCTGTGGCTGCAGGCCCTGCTCCAAAGCCTGTCCCCACCTTTCCTGCAGCCCCTTCCAGCAGTGCAGGGCCGCAGGAAGGTCTCCCCGCAGCCTTCTCTTCCCCAGGCTGCACAAGCCCAGCTCTCCCAGCCTGGCCTCAGAGCAGAGCTGCTCCAGCCCTCGGACCATTTCTGTGGCCTCCTCTGGCCCCGCTCCAACAGGTCCCTGTCTGTGCGGTGCTGAGGGCCCCCGAGCTGGGCGCAGGGCTCCAGGGGGGGCTGAGCAGAGCGGAGCAGAGGGGCAGAGCCCCCTCCCTCGCCCCGCTGCCCACGCTGCTGGGGATGCAGCCCAGGATGGGCTTGGCTTTCTGGGCTGCCAGCGCACATTGCCGGCTCGTGTCCGGCTTTTCATCCCCCAGCACCCCCAAGTCCTTCTCTGCAGGGCTGCTCTCCATCCCTGCGTCCCCCAGCCTGTATGGATGCCAGGGGTTGCCCCGTCCCAGCTGCAGGACCCTGCACTTGGCCTTGTTGAACCTCATGAGGGTCACACAGGCCCACCTCTCCAGCTTGTCCAGGTCCCTTTGGATGCCATCTTGTCCTTCTGGTGTGTCAGCTGCACCACTCAGCTTGGTGTCGTCTGCAAACTTGCTGAGGGTGCACTCGATCCCCCTGTCTATGTCCTTGATGAAGATGTTAAACAGCACCGGTCCCAGTACGGACCCCTGAGGGACTCCACTTGTCACCAGTCTCCATGTGGACATCGTGCCATTGACCACGACCCTCTGGATGCGACCATCCAGACAATTCCTTATCCATCGAACAGTCCACCCATCAAACCCATATGTGTCCAATTTGGAGAGAAGTCCTGAGGAAAGACTACCTCGTGTGCCTGCAGTGCCGTCGATGCCTCTTTGGCAGCTGCCCGCACCGCAGCGAGCCCGCGGCAGAACAGGACCTGCCCGTGCTGGCTGCCGTCCTCCAGACCATGGACCTCCTGGTGCACGAGGAGGATCTGCAGCTGAAACTGGGGCTGGGCTTTGAGCTGGCCATCGGCGGGGAGCCGCTCTACATGTGGGAGATAACCCAGCTTCTCCCCGAAATAGCCCCCGAGAGGTGCTGCCGGGAGCGCAACGCGCCTCTGCCCAGGAGCGCTGGGGACAGCGGGAGCTCGCAGGCATCGCTCCCTGCTCTCGGTGCCCAGGGAGCCGCAAGGGCAGAGATGAGCGCGGTGCGAGGCAGCGATCCCGGCAGCGCAGACCTGCAGCCGACAGGGCCGGGGCAGGCTCTCCCCTCTGTGCTGCCCACGCAGCCCCTGTCCCCATGGGCACAGCCCCCCTCCCCTGCAGCCCTGGACCAGCTGCAGAGGGTCGGGATGGAGCCCCTGCCCTCGGTGGGGTACAGGGGCCTGGGGCAGGCACTCAGCCCGCAGCAGCTCCGGCAGTCCTGGTACAAAGTGAAGTCCTGCGTCCGCAGGAGCGCCTGGGGCTGGCTGTGCCTGGCAGGGAGCCCGGCACCCGACGGCACCATGGAGGGGGACCAGAAGCTGCCGTTGGAGCTGCGGTTGAAGATGGACACGCTCTTCCACGCCATGGCGATGGAGGCGTGAGGAGCAGCGGCCAGAAAAGGTGGGACTGGGAGGAGCGTGGGCAGGGTGAGTGCAGCGTGGGAGGACGGGGACGGGTCTGGGCTGTCTTGTGCGGCTGTCGAAGCCGTGTTGTTGAGGAGGGGTTTCTGTAGGACGAGCTCCTGTGGTCTGGGAGCGCTGGGATGGCAGTGAGAGATGTGATGGCCTGTTGTTGATTTGTGTTTTGGACACTGAGGGAACTGCTTTTAGGGAAAGTGTGGAGAGGCAGGATGGGGCACGGAGGCAGAGAGGGGCGCAGGACCCCGATGCGTGGAAGCGGCCGGGGGAGGCTTGTGCCCTGCGGGACTTGCCGAGGGCAAGGGCAGATGCCAGGGATGCCCAGGAGATGCCCGCTGCTCGCACACCCCAAAGCCCCTTCGCTCAGGGATGCTTTTGGACCTCAGGGCCCCCCTCTGCCCCAGTCTGGGCCTCTGCAGGGCATCCCTGCCCCGGGGGTTCCAGCTCGGGGACAAAATGGGGCCCAGGGGTCCCTCCTCTCCTCCCTTCTCTCTTCTGGGGTGGGCAAGGGGAGCCTGCCCGCTGGGCAAGCTGGGCAAGAGTGCCCAAACCTCATCAGGGATGGGAAAGAAAGCAACCAAGAAGGTAGGAGCGGGGTGCTTGGCTGTCACCCCAAGCTCTCCTCCCCTTGCGGGATCTCACCGGGTTTCTTGTCCTGCCCAGCTCATCCCTCTGCACATCCCCTCGTCATGCAGACCCTCTGCAGATGCTGGCACTCCCTGTGCGAGATGGAGGAGTGGAAGCTGCTGCTGCTGCTCTACGTGTTGAGCCTGAGCGTCTGGGGCCTCTGCACGCTCACGCTGCCCTGCGTCCCCAGCTTGTTGGTGACCCTGGCTCTGGGCATCTTGATGGGCTGGTGTCCCAAGGGCAAGGTAGGTGTGCGTCTTGGTGTTGCCCCAAATGCTCCTGGGGCAGGGCTTAGCCCGGGGCAGAGCCCATCCCCGGGGTGCTCGGGAAGGGCCCCGTTTTGGCAGGGAGCAGTGAAGAGTGGCCATTGCCCACCCAGCCGGGCCCCTGCTCTGGAGACACTGAGGCACCCGGTGCCGCTGTGGCAGCCCAGGGCCACTCCTGTCCCTGTAGCTCCAGTTGCCCTTGGCAGGGCCCTTGCTTCCCGGGCAGGGGCCCTCCTGGCTGAGGGGAGACAGCCCGCGCTGACCCGGGGCTTGCTTTTGGGGTGCAGGGGAACCCTGCAGGGAAGAGGCGTCGGCGAAGCGGGAGGAAGGAGCCGAGAGGTGAGCAGCCCCGTGCCAGAGCTGCGCCGGGCTCCGCAGCGGCTCCCGGCCGAGAGAGGCCGTGGGTGGCAGCTGGAGCCCCCGCGCCGGCTGCCCTTGCTCACTCTCCCTCTGCCTCCTCCCGCAGCAGCCTCCTTTCCTTGGCAAGACGTGGAGGGGTCTACGGAGAGCCCGGAGGCAGGGTAAGAAGAGCCCTTCCCTGCGGGGGGCAGCCCCCTGCGGGAGCCCCTGGCTGGGGACCCCCACTGGGGGGTCCCTGTGCCCCCGTGGCCCTGGGGAGGCTGCGGGTGGGCAAGAGCAGGACGCGGCCACTGATCCCACGGGTGGCCCTAGCCCCTCTCTGCCCTCGGCCCCCGGCCCGGGCTGCCCCTTTTCTGCTGGGGCTGGAAGGCGCCCGGCCCCTCGCTCTGCGCCTGGGGCTGCTGGGCTGGCCTTGCCCCATGTCCCCCAGAGCCCACCCGACCCGCAGCATCCCCGAGCTGGCGGGGCCGGCTGCGGGGAGCTGGGAGATCACCCGGTGGGTCAGAAGGCAGCGAGGGGCTGCTGGGCCTACCCTGTCCGGGGCTGCCAGGAGGTCCCCCCAGGTCCCACACAGAGGGGTTACAAGCCTGACTGACCTGTGGTTCCTCAGGTCCTCCTTCTGGCCCTTCTTGAAGATAAGAGTGACGTTATCTTTCCAGGGAATTGATCCTCCCTGCTGGGCTCTGCTACAAGCGGCTCTGCTGCCTGCCTGTTCTCTCTCCTTGGGTGGGTGGGACAGGAGAACTGAAAGGCATCCCCCAAAGGGGGGTTGTTGGGGAAGGCTTTTGGGGTCACTCCAAGCCCCTGTCAGGATCTCGGCTCTGCTGGGTTGAATGAAGCCATCGTGGCTGGATCGAGACCCCAGGAGGGGATGGCTGGCTGAGTGGCCCCAATGCCAGTCCCCGCTGCCAGCACCGTCCCCGACACCCTCAGAGCCCTGGAGGTCACTGTCCCCTGGTTCATTCAATAAATGAAGAGCTCTCGGGGATATTTCAAGCACACTACTCTTTTTTATTCAATGCAGGCTTAGTTTCACTGCCGAGTTCTCCGCCAAGGTCTCGCGTTCCTGGGGAAGGTGCTCATGGCTGCTCTTTGGGGTTGGCTGCTGCTGGAAGCCTGCAGAGAGGCCAGGCGGATCTTTGCTCCATCGCAGCAGAGCACGAGGTGCTCTCCTCTTGTCCTTGGGGCCATGGCTGCACAGGGAGCAAACCAGGCTGGGCTCTGCCTTCCCCTCGGGGCAGGACGGGGGCCAAGCAGGCAGCAAGGTCCTGCAGCGCTGGTGCTGCCGGCGGCACGGCAAGGACGGACGTCTGCCGGACGTGCCCCGGGCTGGCCTCGTTGGGGGGTCTGACGTGGTCCAGCAGCTCAGGGACTTCCTCGCTCAGCTCCAACGTCCGGCTGGCCCCAACACAGACCCGTGTCCCCGGGCAGGGTGCAGTTGATGGGGGGCTGGCAGGACCTCGCTCGCTGCTCCTGCAGGTCTGGGGGCAGCCAGCAGCGGGACTGAGGGGCTGCTTCTAATCTGGGCAGCCCCAGCCGCTTCTCTGTCGTCTGCAGGCTGCGCTGGGGGGGGCTGCCCAGTGGGCAGGCTCCTCTTGCCCACCCTAGAAGAGAGAAGGGAGGTGAGGAGGGACTCCAGAGCCCCCATTTTGTTCCCACGCTGGAAACCCCAAGGCAGGGACGCCATGCAGAGGCCCAGACTGGGGCAGAGGGGGGCCCTGAGGTCTAAAAGCATCCCTGAGCGATGGGGCTTTGGGGTGTGCGAGCAGCGGGCATCTCCTGGGCATCCCTGGCATCTGCCCTTGCCCTCGGCAAGCCCCGCAGGGCACAAGCCTCCCCCGGCCGCTTCCACGCATTGGGGTCCTGCGCCCCTCTCTGCCTCTGTGCCCCATCCTGCCTCTCCGTGCGCCTTCCCTAACAGTAGTTCCCTCAGTGTCCAAAACACAAATCAACAACAGGCCATCGCATCTCTCACCGCCATCCCAGCGCTCCCAGACCACAGGAGCTCGTCCTACAGAAACCCCTCCTGAACAACACGGCTTCGACGGCCGCACCAGTCCCACCTTTTCTGGCCGCCGCTCCTCACACCTCCATCTCCATGGCGTGGAAGAGCGCGTCCATCTTCAACTGCAGCTCCAATGGCAGCTCCTGCTCCCCTTCTGTGGTGCCATCGGGTGTCAGGCTCCCTGCTAGGCACAGCCAGCTCCTCCGGACGCAGGACTTCACTTTATACCACGACTGCCGAATCTGCTGCGGGCTGACCCCCTGCCCCAGGCCCCTGTACCCCACCAAGGGCAGGGGCTCCATCCCGACCCTCTGCAGCTGGTCCAGGGCTGCAGGGGAGGGGGGCTGTGCCCATGGGGACAGGGGCTGCGTCGGCAGCACAGAGGGGAGAGCCTGCCCCGGCCCTGTCGGCTGCAGATCTGCGCTGCCGGGATCGCTGCCTCGCACCGCGCTCACCTCTGCCCTTGGTGCTTCCTGGGCACCGAGAGCAGGGAGCGATGCCTGCGAGCTCCCGCTGTCCCCAGCGCTCCTGGGCAGAGGTGCGTTGCACTCCTGGCAGCACCTCTCGGGGGCTATTTCGGGGAGAAGCTGGGTTATCTCCCACACGTAGACTGGCTCCCCACCGATGGCCAGCTCAAAGCACAGCCCCACTTTAAACTGCAGATCCTCCTCGTGCACCAGGAGGTCCATGGTGTGGAGGACGGCGGCCAGCACGGGCAGGTCCTGTTCTGCCGCGGGCTCGCTGCGGTGCGGGCAGCTGCCAAAGAGGCATCGACGGCACTGCAGGCACACGAGGTAGTCTTTCCTCAGGACTCCGCAGAAGACTGGAATACTGCTGTCCTGCGTTGCCTTCAGCTGTCGCAGCAGGTCGAAGCAGATTCTGGTTATGTCCTGGGATTGCAGCAGGGACCTGGCGAGCTCCTCCACGTTGGTGTCGGCGGGCTGGTTCCTGAGGAGCGCCGAGCTGCTGGCAGCGCTGCCATTGCCCCCCTGACCCGTGGCTCCCGTCTCCCGGGGCAGCTGCACCGCAGAGGCTGCTTCAGCAGCCCAGCTGCCTTCCCACCATGCTCCTCCGTGGGGCTTCCCCCACCTGCGGGGACAAATACCGGCCGGACTGCGGGGGCTGCTGTGGGACAGGGTAGGCCCAGCAGCCCCTCGCTGCCTTCTGACCCACCGGGTGATCTCCCAGCTCCCCGCAGCCGGCCCCGCCAGCTCGGGGATGCTGCGGGTCGGGTGGGCTCTGGGGGACATGGGGCAAGGCCAGCCCAGCAGCCCCAGGCGCAGAGCGAGGGGCCGGGCGCCTTCCAGCCCCAGCAGAAAAGGGGCAGCCCGGGCCGGGGGCCGAGGGCAGAGAGGGGCTAGGGCCACCCGTGGGACCAGTGGCCGCGTCCTGCTCTCGCCCACCCGCAGCCTCCCCAGGGCCACGGGGGCACAGGGACCCCCCAGTGGGGGTCCCCAGCCAGGGGCTCCCGCAGGGGGCTGCCCCCCGCAGGGAAGGGCTCTCCTTACCCCGCCTCCGGGCTCTCCGTAGACCCCTCCACATCTTGCCAAGGAAAGGAGGCTGCTGCGGGAGGAGGCAGAGGGAGAGTGAGCAAGGGCAGCCGGCGCGGGGGCTCCAGCTGCCACCCACGGCCTCTCTTGGCCGGGAGCCGCTGCGGAGCCCGGCGCAGCTCTGGGACGGGGCTGCTCACCTCTCGGCTCCTTCCTCCCGCTTCGCCGACGCCTCTTCCCCGCAGGGTTCCCCTGCGCCCCAAAAGCAAGCCCCGGGTCAGCGCGGGCTGTCTCCCCTCAGCCAGGAGGGCCCCTGCCTGGGAAGCAAGGGCCCTGCCAAGGGCAACTGGAGCTACAGGGACAGGAGTGGCCCCGGCCCCAAGCCGGCTGCCCCAGCGGCACCGGGTGCCTCGGTGTCTCCAGAGCAGGGGCCCGGCTGGGTGGGCAATGGCCACTCTTCACTGCTCCCTGCCAAAACGGGGCCCTTCCCGAGCACCCCGGGGATGGGCTCTGCCCCGGGCTAAGCCCTGCCCCGGGAGCATTTGGGGCAACACCAAGACGCACACCTACCTTGCCCTTGGGACACCAGCCCATCAAGATGCCCAGAGCCAGGGTGATAAACAAGCCGGGGATGCAGGGCAGCGTGAGCGTGCAGAAGCCCCAGACGCTCAGGCTCAGCACATAGAGCATCAGCAGCAGCTTCCACTCCTCCATCTCGCACAGGGAGTGCCAGCATCTGCAGAGGGTCTGCATGACGAGGGGATGTGCAGAGGGATGAGCTGGGCAGGCCGAGAAACCCGGCGAGATCCCGCGAGGGGAGGAGAGCTTGGGGTGACACCCAAGCACCCCGCTCCTACCTTCTTAGCTGCTTTTTTTCCCATCTCTGATGGCTTGTACACTCCTGCCCAGCTGCTCGCTGGCTCGCTTGCAGCCAAAGTGACCCCCGAGCCTCCCCGAAGTGCACTGAAATAAGGGCCACGTTTGTGATGTGATGGTGACATCACGTCGGCACACAATGGCTGCCACGGCGACCCAGGGCTGAGGTGGCACCGGAGATCGTGACGCCGTTGGGGAGCAGCCAGTCCAGAGAGCCCCTGGGTCAGGGTTTGGGGGTCAGTGCACCGCAGGAGGGGTGCTCGCGAGCCCAGGGCCTGCGGGGGAGCGGGCAGGGAAGGTCCCTCCGGGCCACCCACCTCCACCCCTAAGCCAGGATGGGCCACCATGATGGCTACCTGCTGCTGGCCCTGGCAGCAGCCCCCCACTGCCATCCCACAAGGAAGAACTGCAAGGATGGAAACATCCTGCTACAGGGAAGGTGGTGAAGATGAGAACGCCACGCACGGGAAGTCAGCAGAAGTGACAGTAACTGGGGAAGGGTAAAGGCGTCAGGGGGAGATTGCGACCACCGACTCCATGGCAGACTAAAAGGAATAACCCCCGTCCTTGAGCATGTGCAGTAAATTAAAATCACACTGTAGCTTTAAATTGAAGCGAGGAATATCTAGATTAATGAGCGGCTACTTAGTAAGAAGAAGAGTTTAGAAAACGAATAGGTGTCAACAAATTGTAGAAGTGCTGTACTCGCCTGACTGAGCGGTGTGCTTGATTTCTGGAAGTATTCCACCATAATAAAGCAGTGTCTCCTCTCTAAACATACTTTGTGTGATTCAGGACTTATTTTATAATACAGGTAAGAGATGGCCCTGCAGAGGGACCTGGACAGGCTGGATTGATGGGCCAAGGCCAACTGTGTGAGGGTCAACAAGGCCAAGTGCCGGGTCCTGCACTTGGGTCACAACAACCCCATGCAGTGCTGCAGGCTTGGGGAAGAGTGGCTGGAAAGCTGCCTGGCCGAAAAGGACCTGGGGGTGTTGGTCGACAGCGGCTGAACATGAGCCAGCAGTGTGCCCAGGTGGCCAAGGAGGCCAACAGCATCCTGGCTTGTGTCAGGAATAGTGTGGCCAGCAGGAGCAGGGCAGGGATCGTCCCCCTGTGCTTGGCGCTGGTGAGGCCGCACCTGGAATGCTGTGTCCAGTTTTGGGCCCCTCACTCCAAGAAGGACATTGGGGTGCTGGGGCGTGTCCAGAGAAGGGCAACGGAGCTGGGGAAGGGTCTGGAGCACAGGGCTGGTGGGGAGCGGCTGAGGGAGCTGGGGGTGTTCAGCCTGGAGAAGAGGAGGCTGAGGGGAGACCTCATCACTCTCTACAACTCCCTGACAGGAGGTTGTAGTGAGATGGGTGTTGGGCTCTTCTCCCATGTAGTTAGCAATAGGACGAGAGGAAATGGGCTCAAGCTGCACCAGGGGAGGTTTAGGTTGGGTATTAGGAGAAATTTCTTCACGGAAAGGGTAGTCAAGCATTGGAATAGGCTGCCCAGAGAGGTGGTGGAGTCCCCATCCCTGGAAGCGTTCAGAAAACGGGCAGAGGTGGCACTTGGGGACATGGTTCAGTCTAGTCTACCCTTAATTGGTTTAGGGTGGACTTGGTAATGTTAGGTTAATGGTTGGACTGGATGATCTTAAAAGTCTTTTCCAACCTAAACGATTCTATGATTCTATGATTCTATGATTATATGGATGTCTGTTGGACGTGCCCTGGGCTGTCCTTGTCGGGGGGTCTGACATGGTCCAGCAGCTCATGGACTTCCTCACTCTGCTCCACCATCCAGCTGGCCCCAACACAGACGCGTGTCCCCGGGCAGGATGCAGTTGATGGGGGGCTGCCACGGTCCCCCAGGGCTCATGGACCCGGTGTCCCCAAGCAGGGACATTTGTCAGCACAGCGGGGACAAGCCCCATCCGTTGGCCCATGGAGAAGGCCGTGGTGAAGCAGGCTGTGCCCCTGCAGCCCACAGAGGACCACGCCAGAGCAGATACCCGCATTGCAGCCCATGGGGGACCCGACCCCGCCGCAGGTGGACGTGCCCTGAAGGACGCTGCCTCCCTGGGAGGGGAGCCCACGCAGGAGCCATTTTCTGGCAAGAACTGCAGCCCCTGGGAAAGACCTGTGTTGGAGCAGTCTGGGAAGGGCTGCACCCCTTTGGTGGGACCCCACGCTGGAGCAGGGGAACAGCGGCACAAAGTGTTATGGACTGACTGCAACCCCCATTCCCCAGCCCTCTTGGCCCTTGGGGGAGAGGAGCTCAAAGACTGGGGAATGGAGGAGCCAAGTTGAACCTGGGAAGAAGATGGAGTGGGGGGAATGTGGTTTTACTTTGGCTTTTGTTTCTTACTAGCCTACGCTATTTTTAATTGGCAATAAATTAAATTAATCTGCCCCAAGTTGAGTCTGCTTTGCCTGTGATGGTAGTTAGTGAGTTCTCATAGAAGCCTACAATCACAGAATGCTTTGGGTTGGAAGGGACCTCTGAAGATCATCTATCTAGTCCAACCCCCATGCCGTGCGCAGGGACATTATCCACTGGATTAGGTTACTCAAAGCCTCGTCCAACCTGACCTTGAACACTTCCAGGGATGGGGCATCCACAGCTTCTCCAGACAACCTGTTCCCATGTCTCACCACCCTTGTAAAGAACTTCTTTGTTATCACCAACCTAAACCTACCCTCTTTCAGTTTAAAACCGTCACCCCTTGTCCTGTCACTACAGGCCCTGCTCAAAAGTCTTTCTCATCTTTCTTAGAAGCCCCCTTCATAGATTGAAATGTATAAAGACCCCAAGAAGGTCTCCCCGCAGCCTTCTCTTCCCCAGGCTGCACAAGCCCAGCTCTCCCAGCCTGGCCTCAGAGCAGAGCTGCTCCAGCCCTCGGACCATTTCTGTGGCCTCCTCTGGCCCCGCTCCAACAGGTCCCTGTCTGTGCGGTGCTGAGGGCCCCCGAGCTGGGCGCCAGGCTCCAGGGCCTTATCCACCCAACAGTCCATCCATCAAACCCCTATCTCTCCAATTTAGAGACAAGGATGTTGTGTGGGACCATGTCAAAGGCCTGGCAGAAGTCAAGAGAAATGACATCACTTGCTCTACTCTTATCACTCCATCGTAAAAGGCCGCCAGATTAGTCAGGCACAATTTGGTCCTGGTGAAGCCACATCGGCTGGTTCTAATTGACTCCCTGTCTTCCATAGGCCTTGACATGTTTTCAGGAGGATCTGTTCCGTGATCTGACCGGGCACAGAGGGGAAAAATGGGTGCATTTTGAAAAATGGGTGCAATGTTTCCCTTTTTCTAGGCACTGGGGACTTCTCCTGACTGCCAGGACTTTTCCAAGACGATGAAGAGTGGCTTAGCGACTACATGTGCCAGTTCCCTCAGCACCCTGGGCTGCAAGTCTTCAGGTCCTGTGGACTTGTGTATGTCCAGGTTCCTCAGATGGTCTCAAACCCGATCTTTTCCTATGATGGGTGGGACTTCATTCCTCCACTCCTTGCCTTGAGATTCAGGGAATTGAGAGATGTGAGAGGAGCAATTGCCATTGAAAACTGAGGCAAAAAAGTTGTTGAGGACCTCAGCCTGCTGCAGGTCAGTTATCACCAGATCCCCTCTCTCATTAATCAGGGGGGTACCATTTCTTTTGTCTTCCTTTTCTGACTAACATACTTATGGAAGCCCTTATTATTCTTCACATCTCCCTTGCTAAATTTAGCTCCAGCTGTGCCTTAGCTCTCCTGATCCCATCCCTACACTCCTGGGCAGTATCCTCATATATGTGCCATGGTGCACGTCCCTGCTTCCACTGCCTGTGCATTTTTGGAGCAGGAGGTCCCTACTCAACCGTGCTGGTGTGACAGGTACAAGGACTGGTTGTTGGAGGAGTGTACAAAAGAGAATAGGCACCAGGATATCTACAGTGAGGAGCAGGAGGCCAGGAGATCTCTAAAACAACAAATGTATGGAAAGTCACTTTTACTCCTCTTTGCCTAGTCAGCAAGATCTGCTAATTAGCATCCCCTAAGAACCAGCTCATTATAATAGGAACCCCACAGCTCTGTTGGAAGAGCTCCCCACCTCCAAAGGCAGACCCCTACCCACTGAGCATGCCGAGGCATTTTAAAGGGAGGTCTATCCTTAAATCAAAGCAAAAGTAGAAATAACCAAGGACTAACAAGTAGGCGTTAACAGTAGGTGTAGTGACTTTGTTTAATTCTATAAATACATGAAGCAAGGATAATGGGGCGTGCTAGCTTTGTGGAATTACCACCCAGCGCCCATCTCTGCGTAGAAACAGAATACAGCAAGTATCTCGACTCGGTGTGTGACTTGGCTCTTGCACACCGGGTGAAGAACCCACCTTTGGGACAACAGGCACACTCCACCCCGCCCCCGCCATGCCGGTCAGGGCTCTTTAACATGGCGCTCACCGGCTTCTCGCCCCTCAGTTTCGCGCCCTTTCTGCGCCGTCGTGCCCTCAGGCACCTACACCCTGCAGCAGGGGGGGAAGGTTCTGGATCATGCCCAATTCTGAGCCGTGCTGAGCTGAATGGTTGGACTTGATGATCTTTGAGCCAAGGAGAATCTCCATCCTTTGCTGGATGTTGGGGGGAACATTGTCACTGAGGATGAGGAAAAGGCTGAGGTACTTAATGCCTTCTTTGCCTCTGTCTTTAATAGCCAGACCAGTTATCCCCAGGGTTTTCAGCCCCCTGAGCTAGAAGACAGGGATGGGGAGCAGAATGGGGCCCCCATAGTCCAGGAGGAAGCAGTTAATGACCCGCTACACCACCTGGACGCTCACAAGTCTATGGGGCCAGATGGGATCCACCCGAGAGTACTGAGGGAGCTGGCAGAGGAGCTCACCAAGCCACTTTCCATCATCTATCAGCAATCCTGGATAACAGGGGAGGTCCCTGATGACTGGAGGCTTGCCAATGTGACACCCATCTACAAGAAGGGCCACAAGGAGGACCCGGGGAACTACAGGCCTGTCAGCCTGACCTCGGTGCCAGGAAAGATTATGGAGAGGTTCATATTGAGTGCGCTCAACAGGCAAGTGCAGATCAGCCAGGGGATCAGGCCCAGCCAGCATGGGTTCACGAAAGGCAGGTCCTGCTTGACCAACCTGATCTCCTTCTATGACCTGGTGACGCGCCTGGTGGATGAAGGAAAGGCTGTGGACATCATCTGCCTGGATTTCAGCAAAGCCTTTGACGCCATCTCCCACAGCATTCTCCTTGGGAAGCTGGCATCTCGTGGCTTGGATGGGCGTACTCTTCGCTGGGTAAAAAACTAGTTGGGTGGCCAAGCCCAAGGAGTTGTGGTGAATGGTCCAGTTGGTGGCCGGTCACAAGTGGTGTTCCCCAGGGCTCTGTTTTGGGGCCAGCCTTGTTTAATATCTTTATCAACGATCTGGATGAGGGGATTGAGTGCACCCTCAGTAAGTTTGCAGATGACACCAAACTGGGTGGGAGTGTCGATCTGCTGGAGGGTAGGATGGCCCTGCAGAGGGACCTGGCCAGGCTGGACCCATGGGCCGAGGCCAACTGTGTGAGGGTCAACAAGGCCAAGTGCCGGGTCCTGCACTTGGGTCACAACAACCCCATGCAGTGCTGCAGGCTTGGGGAAGAGTGGCTGGAAAGCTGCCTGGCTGAAAAGGAGCTGGGGGTGTTGGTCGACAGCGGCTGAACATGAGCCAGCAGTGTGCCCAGGTGGCCAAGGAGGCCAACAGCATCCTGGCTTGTATCAGGAATAGTGTGGCCAGCAGGAGCAGGGCAGGGATCGTCCCCCTGTGCTCGGCGCTGGTGAGGCCGCACCTGGAATGCTGTGCCCAGTTTAGGGCCCCTCACTCCAAGAAGGACATTGGGGTGCTGGGGCGTGTCCAGGGAAGGGCAACGGAGCTGGGGAAGGGTCTGGAGCACAGGGCTGGTGGGGAGCGGCTGAGGGAGCTGGGGGTGTTCAGCCTGGAGAAGAGGAGGCTGAGGGGAGATCTGATCGCTCTGCAGCTCCTGACAGGAGGGGGCAGGGAGGGGGGTCGGGCTCTTCTCCCAAGGAACAAGCGACAGGATGAGAGGAAATGGGCTCAAGCTGCGCCAGGGGAGGTTTAGATTGGATATTAGGAAAAATTTCTCCACAGAAAGGTTGGTCAAGCATTGGAACAGGCTGCCCAGAGAGGTGGGGGAGTCCCCATCCCTGGAGGGGTTCAAAAAATGGGCAGAGGTGGCACTGCCCTGCTGCTGCTGGCCACACTATTCCTGACACAAGCCAGGACGCTGTTGCCCTTCTTGGCCACCTGGGCACACTGCTGGCTCATGATCAGCTGCTGTCAACCAGCATCCCCAAGTACTTTTCCGTGCGAGCCAGTGAGCACCTGGGCAAGAGTGCCCAAACCTCATCAGGGATGGGAAGAAAAGCAACCAGGAAAGTAGGAGCGGGGTGCTTGGCTGTCACCCCAAGCTCTCCTCCCCTGGGGGATCCCGCCGGGTTTCTTGGCCTGCCCAGCTCATCCCTCTGCACATCCCCTCGTCATGCAGACCCTCTGCAGATGCTGGCACTCCCTGTGCGAGATGCAGGAGTGGAAGCTGCTGCTGCTGCTCTACGTGCTGAGCCTGAGCGTCTGGGGCCTCTGCATGATGAAACTGGGGCTGGGCTTTGAGCTGGCCATCGGCGGGGAGCCGGTCTACGTGTGGGAGAGAACCCAGCTTCTACCCGAAATAGCCCCCGAGAGGTGCTGCATGAGTGCAACACGCCTCTGCCCAGGAGCGCTGGGGACAGCGGGAGCTCGCAGGCATCGCTCCCCGCTCTCAGGGCCCAGGGAGCCCCAAGGGCAGAGATGAGCGCGGTGCGAGGCAGCGATCCCGGCAGCGCAGACTCGGGCCACTCGGAGACCCCCGGATCAGCCCTGTGGTGCTGTTCTCTGGGTCACACGTGGCGCAACGTGGGCATCAGACGCTCCCCGGCCACGCCTGGGCCCCCCGCTGCCTGGATCGCATACCGCAACGCCTCGCACGGATCGTGGCCAGAATGCAAAGCGCTGGCCAAAGCCGATCCCCGGCGACGCTCTCAACAGCGATCCCAAAGGCAGACCTTTCGAGCTCGGGGGGACCGCAGCGGGCTGCGTGAGCCAGCACCTCCCCCGGAGCCGGGACGCCTCTCGGGGCAGATTTCGCGAGGATCGAAGGATCGTCCGTCGACGATTCCGCGAGGGCTCAAAGGCCTGATTTCGCGAGGGTCAGCGCCCGCCCGCCGACAAATGCCAGCACATAAACATGAGCAATTCATGGAGCTCAGGAGAAGGGAGATTCTAATCACAGGTTAACCCTGGTGTGTGTGTGCGATTTCATTCAGAACTGTTTGTGCGTCTGTGTCTCTGTGTGTGCGATTTGCTTTAGAGTTGTTTGTTGGTCTGTGTGTGTGTGTGTGTGATCTGTTTTAAAGCTGTTTGTCGGTTGGTCTGCGTGTGCAAGCAACTTGATTTAGAGCCGTTTTTTGGTCTGTCTGTGATTTGATTTAGAGCTGTTTGTTGGTCTGTGTGCAATTTGATTTAGAGCTGTTTGTCGGTCAGTCTGTCTGTGTGTGTCTGCAAGTTAGAGCTGTTTGTTGGTTGGTTGGTCTGTTTGAATGTACGATTTGATTTAGAGCTGTTTGTCTGTGTGTCTCTGTGTCAGTCTAATCTGTTTTAAAGCTGTTTGCCCATCATTTTGTGTGTGCGAGTGATTTCATTTAGAGCTCTCTGTCAGTCGGTCTTGTCTGTCTGTGTGATTTGATTTAGAGCTATTTGTTGGCCACACTTCTTCTGATGCAGCCCAGGATGGGGCTGGCTTTCTGGGCTGCCAGTGTACATTGCCGGCTCGTGTCCGGCTTTTCATCCCCCAGCACCCCCAAGTCCTTCTCCGCAGGGCTGCTCTCCATCCCTGCGTCCCCCAGCCTGTATGGATACCGGGGGTTGCCCCGTCCCAGGTGCAGGACCCTGCACTTGGCCTTGTTGAACCTCATGAGGGTCACAGAGGCCCACCTCTCCAGCTTGTCCAGGTCCCTTTGGATGCCATCTTGTCCTTCTGGTGTGTCAAGTGCTCTAAATCAGCCAATTCCCTAAATCCTGCATGACCAGCGGGTTGGGGGAGGGGGCTCTGCCCCTCTGCTCCGCTCTGCTCAGCCCCCCCTGGAGCCCTGCGCCCAGCTCGGGGGCCCTCAGCACCGCACAGACAGGGACCTGTTGGAGCGGGGCCAGAGGAGGCCACAGAAATGGTCCGAGGGCTGGAGCAGCTCTGCTCTGAGGCCAGGCTGGGAGAGCTGGGCTTGTGCAGCCTGGGGAAGAGAAGGCTGCGGGGAGACCTTCCTGCGGCCCTGCACTGCTGGAAGGGGCTGCAGGAAAGGTGGGGACAGGCTTTGGAGCAGGGCCTGCAGCCACAGGACAAGGGGGAATGGTTTTAAACTGAAAGAGGGAAAACTTAGATCAGATATGAGGAAGAAATTCTGTCCTGTGAGGGTGGTGAGGCAGTGGCACAGGTTGCCCAGAGCGGTGGGAGATGCCCCATCCCTGGCAACATCCCAGGCCAGGTTGGACGGGGCTCTGAGCACCCTGCTCTGGTTGAAGCTGTCCCTGCTCACTGCAGGGGTTGGGCTGGGTGGGCTCTGAAGGTCCCTTCCCACCCAAACCATTCCATGATTCTAATTCCCCCCCTGATCCCGCCGTTCTCCCCCCTCCCCAGGGCCAGGCCCATGGCTGCCCCCCCTCGGCGCAACCCCCGCACAGCGCATGCGCAGCAACGGCCGTGGGGCGATGCCGTTGGCGGTGGCGGGGCTGTGCTGCGCATGCGCGGCCGCTGCGTTGCCAGGCAACAGCCGGACGCTCCGGACGCGGCGCGCATGCGTGGCAGCTGCTTCCGGCCGCCTCCATGAGCCGGGGAGCGGAGGCGGAATGGGGGGCTCCGGCCCCGGCCCTCAGCGGCTCCGGCCCCGAGGAGCGCATCGCCGCCCGCCGCCGCCGCATCGCCGCCCGCCTCGATGCCAAGCGCCGGTGAGAAACGGGGCAGCCGGGTCCAGGTTCCTCCCTGCCCCAAAGTGGCATCAAGTCCCTCACCTTTCTCCCCAAACCTCGTGTCTGGTCACAGATGGTCTTCTCGTCCCCAGACTGGCGCTGGGCTTGATGCCCCCACTCCCAAACCAGTGCCAGTTCCAGATCCCTCACCCCAAACCGGCGCCCAGTCCTGGCCCCCCCACCCAGGACCAGCACAGGCTCGGGGACCATCCCCGGGGCTCAGAACATCCCCTGCCCCACACCAGCACTGGGGCCGGGGACCCGACGTGGCCTTGCCAGCCTTCACGCGGCACAGGACCTCTCCCCAAACTGGCCTTGGGTCAGGGAGCACCCTGAACCCTGAACCAGGCTGAGGTGTTCCCCGCTCCCTGCCGCATGGCAGGCGGTCAGGGAGCACCCCTGCCCCAGTCCCAGCTCAGCCCAAAGTCAAGGACATCCCTGTCCTGTCCCCAGCCCAGCACTGGGGCAGCAATAGCCCCTTTCCCAAGATACTGCCCTGCCACGGATCCTCTGCCCCCCTGGACAAAATCAGCCCCAGGCCTGTGGCCTCCAGGACCAGGCCAATGTTGTTCCTAAAACCGGGGCTCACCAGCGATGGGGCACACCTTTCCCCAAAGCAGGACTGAGCTGGGGTCCTCTCCCAAGCCTTCGAAGCCCCATCCAGGCTGGGTGGGATCAGACCATGAAGTAGCAGGACCCTGCTGCCCTCTCCTGAGCTGGGGCTGGGTCAGGGTCCCATCTTCCCCCAGCCTGGGGAGAGCAGTGAGGGAAACCCCCAGCTCCTCTCCAAACTGAGAGTAAACCACAACGAGGTACCTGTGGATCCTGTTACCAAACCATACCTAGGTCAGTAACATCTCCCACCCAAACAGGCTTGTTTTCTCCTTACTGATCCCAGAGCCTTCCCTTTAGGTTAGATTGATCCCAAGGAATTAACATGGGATCGGTGCCAACCCTGAAATGGCTCCAGACAAAAGCTGGCTGGCTGCATGGCCCAGCAAGGGTCCCCCACAGCCACCTAAGGGCTGCCCCCAAACAGCCTCTGCCCCCTGCCCTCCTCCCCCTGGCAAGCAAATGGGCTGAGCCACCCCCAGCCCTGTGCTGCAGGAGTAACCAGCCCTGGGCTGCACTCCCAGCTCCAGAAAGGGAAGCCTGGACCCGGTTTTCCTTTGGGGAGGCTGTCCCACCCTTTCCTGCCTCTTTTCTGCATCTGCAGGGACCTCCTGGCCTGGGACTAAACCTGCTGAGGGAAGGAGAGAGCGAAGTGTGCTGTGCTGAACCATGCAGTGTGGGCTACGATCTCAGATCCAGGGCCATCTCCGAGTATTAGGAAGATGGTGTGGTGCAAAATGTTCTGTCTTTTCCCCTTTTCTGCCCAGGGAGGCCCTTGGAGAAGATGCAGAGCCGAAGGTGGCTGAGGAGGAGGAAGAGCAGAGAAGGAGCCATCAGCAGATTGAGGAGAGCAGGCAGGTGCGGCCATAGGACAGGAAGGTCCTCTCGGGTCCCTGACCTCTAGACATTTGGCTTTACCTTCCTTTTAGCTTTGTGTGGTGCTTAGTGTCACACAGCAGCATTTATCTGAGAAGAAGCAGGGACAGAAACTCCTCAGGACTGGGTGGGGGGTGATTCTTGGGCTGGATCCTGGGGATATGATTTCCCTGTGACAAACAGCCCATGGATCGGAAGGATCTGGGACGGACACCGTGCACCCAAACCCCAACCCAAACCCCTAGCCCCATCCGCACACAGAAGCAAGACAAGAAGGTGCTCTGAGCACATTCCTCTTGGTGCTGATGGCCTGCAGGGCTTTCCAGGAGAGGGAGCACCCATGGGTACACTGCAGTCATAGAATCATAGAATCGTTTAGGTTGGAAAAGACCTTTAAGATCATCCAGTCCAACCATTAACCTACACTGCCAAGTCCACACTAAACCAATCAAGGGTAGACTAGACTAAACCATGTCCCAGAGTGCCACATCTACCCGTTTTTTGAACACTTCCAGGGATGGGGACTCCACCACCTCTCTGGGCAGCCTGTTCCAATTCTTGACCACCCTTTCCGTAAAGAAATTTTTCCTAATTTCCAACCTAAACCTCCCCTGGTGCAGCTTAAGCCCATTTCCTCTCGTCCTATCACTAACTACATGGGAGAAGAGACCAACCCCCACCTCACTACAACCTCCTTTCAGGTAGTTGTAGTGAGTGATAAGGTCTCCCCTCAGCCTCCTCTTCTCCAGGCTGAACACCCCCAGCTCCCTCAGCTGCTCCCCATCAGCCCTGTGCTCCAGACCCTTCCCCAGCTCCGTTGCCCTTTTCTGAACACGCTCCAGCACCTCAATGTCTTTCTTGTATTGAGGGGCCCAAAACTGGACACAGTATTCCAGGTGCGGCCTCACCAGCGCCGAGTACAGGGGGACAATCACCTCCCTGCTCCTGCTGGCCACACTATTCCTGATACAAGCCAGGATGCTGTTGGCCTTCTTGGCCACCTGGGCACAGTGCTGGCTCAGTCCTTGCAGTGCTCCTCAAACCCTGCCATAGCATGGGAAGATGGGGCTTATGGGTCCAACCAGGCACCTCAGCATGGGGATAGGGAGCCAGACCCTGGACAGGCATAGCGAGAGTTGCTCCAGTATCCCTTCTTCCAGAGCTCAGGTCTCTGGGTGTGAAATGTGTACCACCTACTTCACAGAAGCTGGCCAAGCTGCTCTTTGACGGCACGCAGATGGTGACAAATATCCAGGTGGCTGCTGACTTGAGGGTAACGCAGAGGAGAGCAGAGGAGGCAGAGCTGAAGCTGCAGCGGTAAGAGACTGCGCGGTGGGTCTGCGCTGCTAGGTGGGAGCAGTGCAGATGTTGGTGCAGCTTTTGCAGGACATCCTAACCCTGGTCATCCAGGAATGCTTAGCAGTTAGGGCAACACTGAATTTATGTTCAAAAGGAAAATTTAGGTGCACAAAGAGCCTCCAGGTCCCACCTGCCACAGCTGGATCTTTACAGAGCTCTGCAGGTCAAGGCTGGTGGCTTCCCCAGGTGGCAATGCAGTACTACGGACTGTCTGCTTACCAATCTCCTCCAGGCCCATCACGTCTTCAGCTCCAGAGTGTGAGAAACGCAGCTGGTTGTCAGCTTTTCACCAGGAGCCTGTACCACATATACTTGTGCTCTCCTTGCTTGAGAAGCACAGGCACAGCTGCCCTTGCTTCTGGCTTGCCGAGCCGCTCTCCTGAGCCTGGAGGTGACACCGTGGTGGAGAACATTGTCACCCTGTGCAAAGAGGTGGCTCAGCAAATTGCCTGTTTCCAGAGGTTGCCCTCCAGTCATGGAGCCAGGGGCAGTTGTTAGCCGTACCATGTGAATGCCCTGGGACAGCTACATCCTGTGACAGCTACAGGCTGTGTGTGAGGAGTGGGAAGAGCGTGAGGCCGTGCTAATTTGAGAAATTGGATATTAAGGTCTTCGCAGTGAGAGTGGTCAGATGCTGGCTCAGGGGCCCCTGATGTTGTAGAGATCTTCCTCCTCGGAGATACTCAGCACATGCCTGGACAAGGCCCTGCACAACCTGCTCTGACATTGAAGTTAATCCTGCTGTGACTGGGAGCCGGTGATTTCCTGAAGCCCTTCCAGCCTGGATTATTCTCTAATCCTCTCTGTGTGCCTTCCTGGGCAAACCTGTTCACCAGAGGAGCTGGGCAATCTCCAAGGGACTGGCTTTTTCAGTCCTGTCCCCAGGACTCAGAAATCAGCTCGGAAACACCAAGTCCTTACTCCTACTGCCTTTGGAGGGCACTGTAGGAACATTTTATGGGAGGCTGGCTGTAGCAAGACCCTTGTCCCTTGCTCAGATGGTTTCCCAGTGGGAATCTCATTAAGGAACCAGGTGCTGTGTCCAGGAACTTCCCCTAGAGCAGGTTTGGGGGTGGCAAAGGTGGTGGCCGCTGTTTCAGCCCGAGCCAAGGGCCATCCCTAGAGCACGTTGGATGGTGCGTCTGTTTGGAAGAGGAAGGAATTTTATAATATAGACGTGGGCTGTTCAGTGCCATTTGGCTTTAGCTGGAGTGTGGTGTCTGGACAGTTTGACTCCCAAGTCTAGACGTAGCCGGGAGGCTGTTTGGCACTGCTTGTCCATCACCTTTTGCCCAGAGACAGCTGGCTTGGCAGAAGGACTAGTGCACCTTGCAAAGGTGACTGCTGCTTGAGCTGAGCTCTTCAGTCTTTTCTCCTCCAGGGAAGTGGTTGTTCGAGCACTGGGCAAGGGCAGAGCTGGAGAAATGCGTGTCTGAAGAGAAGGGCCTGCAGGATGCCAGCTCTGCCCTTGTGCGATGCTCTAACAAGCGCTTGCAAGAATGCTGCTGCTCCGCTGAGATCTTGATGCCACTTTGAATTCAAACTGGGTTATGCAGCGTGGGCCACTGAACCACGTCTGAAGCACTTATTGCCCCAGTTCCCCGTTTGCCGTGTGCTCCTTACTGCCTGCAGGGTGGAGAAGCTGGAGAATGAAGCCAAATCGAGCGCATGCAAGTTTGAGGAGATCACCTCCAAGTGGGCCTTGGGCAAGGAGATGACAATCCCGCAGGAGCTGTGGCAGCTGCTGAACCAACAGCAGCAGCAGTGTGCGCTGCTTCTGGAGGAGAAGAACAGATTCATCGGTGACCTGCAGCAGGTAGCATGGGGACCAGGCAGGGACAACCAGGAAGGACAGGGTGGGGGGGGTTCAAGCTCTTGAGGATGCTGTTCTAAAGCAACAATCATCCCTGTCTGGCTCTTCAGTCATCCCTTTGTCTGGGTCTTCACCAGTACATTGCGGAGGTCCATGTACCGTCAGTTAGTCCGGGTCAAAACTCTGCCAGGAGGTGCGGTGCCCAGTGTCCCAAAGTGAGCGATGAGATAGGGTGCCCTGGCACTGTTCAGTGTACAAGTTCGCTGTCGGTACACCCAGGACACTGGTAGCAGTAAGACAAACTGGCAGGTCCCAGATTGTACAGTAAAAAAAAAAAAAAAAAAGGCAAATGAGCAGAGGGGGGGAGTGTTTTTGTAGAGGGAAGAAAGCCTTCCCCACAGCAGGTTCTGTGGCCCCTGGAGGAGTTGGTGCGTCTGCAGGCTTCTCATCTCCTACTCCACCTCACCTGGAGCTTTTGGCAGCAATGATCTGTCTCTCCTCCCATGTTCCCTCCTAACTACCTCTTGACTTTCTGACTTTTTGCTCTCATCACCTCTTCTCCTTTGGAAAAGGTGTCATCTGGGTCTTACCCTCTTGGTTAGCCCCTGAGGATTCCTGGTCAAATACTTCTCTCTGATTTCAGCATCTGCTCTCCTCCTCCAGGAGCTGAAAAACAAAGATGAGCAATACGTGCAGGCCATTAAGAAGCATTCAGATGATATCCACCTACTTTTGGAGAGAATGGAGGAACAGACCAGGGTCATGCTGAAAACTTACCGTCACAAACTCCTACAGATTGAGGTAGCCACTTTGTAAGGTGGAGGAAGAGTCCAATGAGAAAACCTGCAGCCACTTACTCCTCCATATTTATGGCAAAGAGGCCTCAGGCTCAGTGCACTGGCTGGGTTGACTACTGTCCAGAGCAGCAGGGCTGATGTCTTGGTGAATGAGGCTGAAATCTGGCCAAGCAAAAGCACCGAATGGTGCTGAGCGCTGAGGGGCTGCTTTATGCCACGCTGTGAATGACCGTGCTTCAGTGCAGAGCAACTCAGTAGCATGTGAATGCTTCATGGCTGATTATTCATCTCTCTGAAAGCCAGAAAGGACCATGTGGTTCTTTAGCCTTACCTTCTGCAGAACACAAAGTCCCACTGCGCAGACCAAACCTGCATTTGTTGCTGAGTGAGGGCAGCTCTCCCCATTTAATGTCTTGCTAAGTGAAATCAGGTGGCTGCCTGACCAAGCTCCACTGCTAATTAATGATGATTTCCAGTGAACTCACAGAGCTACCCACCACCACGAGCATCCCTCCAGCTCTGGGTGGCTGGTAGCAGCAGTCCCCGTGGGGTCGCAGTGTGAGGTCTCTGCCAGCGGGGTCCTGGCGTGGAGAGGAGAGATCAGGCCAGCGCGTGTTCATCGGACAGCGGCACCAGCCTGCAGCCCGTCCTCTCCTGGAGGCTGCTGGCCTGGACTAGTGTAAGGTTGGCAATGAGTGGTGCCAACATGATGGTGAAGGGCTCTGTCTCCTTCACAGAAAGCTTTTGAGCTCGAACGGCGAGAGCTGCTGGACAACAACAGGAAGAAGTGGGACGAAGCCATCCAAGCCCACAACACACGGGAGGTAAGGTCTGTGTGAAATTTAGAATCATAGAATCATTTAGGTTGGAAAAGACCTTTAAGATCATTGACTCCAACCATTAACGTAACACTGCCAAGTCCACTGCTAAGCCATGTCCCTAAGCGCCACGTCTACACATCTTTTAAATACCTCCAGGGATGGGGACTCCACCACTTCCCTGGGCAGCCTGTTCCAGTGCTTGACAACCCTTTCAGTGAAGAAATTTCTCCCAATATCTAATCTAAACCTTCCCTGTTGCAACTTGAGGCCATTTCCTCTTGTTCTGTCACTTGTTACTTGGGAGAAGAGACCAACCCCCACCTCGCTGCAACCTCCTTTCAGGTAGTTGTAGAGAGCAATAATCATAGAATTGTTTAGGTTGGAAAAGACCTTTGAGATCATCAAGTCCAACCATTAACCTAACACTACCAAGTCCACCACTAAAACAATTAAGGGGAGAGTAATAATTAATTTGATGATTCCTGGCTTGTTGGCTGGATTATTTTTTAATGAAAGTAAAACCAGGAATCACTAAGGTTGGAAAGGCCCTCTAAGATCATCAGTCCAACCATCAATCCAGCACCCCCATGCCCACTAAACCATGTCCCAAAAGGTCTCCCCTCAGCCTCCTCTTCTCCAGGCTGAACACCCCCAGCTCCCTCAGCCGCTCCCCACCAGCCCTGTGCTCCAGACCCTTCCCCAGCTCTGCTGCCCTTCTCTGGCCATGCCCCAGCACCCCAATGTCCTTCTTGTACTGAAGGGCCAAAGGCTGCCAGGCCCAGTGCTGCTCTCCAGCACTGGGCTGCTTTGAAAGACACACATGCACGAAGGCAGCTGGTTCCTCAGGAGTGTGGGGGGCAAAGGGACAGTTTTTCAGCCTGCTCTGCAGGGGAATTACCCATGCATGACCTTGCTTTGGGCTAGCCAAAGGAGCTGTGATCGCGGGAGGAAGCTGTCGCCACTGATGGATGATGTTTTCCTTTTGCCTGTAGCTGGAATACCTGCATGCCCGTATGAGGAAGGTGGAAGAGTTTGAGAAACAGCTGAGTCAGCTGCGGTTGGAGGATGAGGAGGAGTATAACAGCATGAAGATCCAGCTGGAGAGCGATGTGCAGGTACAGAAAAGGCTAACGTGTGCCATGTGGGGAGGCAGTGGAGCAGATCTCCCTGGGCTTTTCTGTGTGTAGATGGCTCTGTGGGGCAGCTAGACGGTATGAAAGCTGCAGCTGGTATCTGGTCATCTCAGCTCTTCAGTGTGCACAGTCCAGCCCCGTGTCAATGGGGTGATGGAGCTGTTGTTCTCTTCTCTCCATGGGTCCTACACCACAGCGTCTGTCTGCCCTTGGCTCTCAGAGGTCTGTAGCACGTGAACTGTAGCTCTAGGATGTATGAAGCACCTGGGAAGGGTGAGGGGTTTGCTACTTCTGGCATCGTGATTGGTAGGAGGATCAAATAGTGTGAGTGTCCTGACACCAAATCATTTCAGGTCAACCTAATTTCTTCCTTTGTCAGGGTCCTTGTCCTAGGAGGTGTCAGCTTTTTCCTCTGACATCTAGCCATAGACCCATGGTTTCTCTAATGCCCACGAAGTCCACTTGGTGTGAGAACTATCATGACTTTGCCCTTACTCAGGTAGGAGGGCATGCAGTGGAAGAGCACAACCCTGGCACACCGCTGGCTGGACAAGCACCAGCAGCTCTCACTGCAGATCCAAACCTCATAATTGTGGCTTCCCCAAGACACAGATACCTTTTAATCCACTGCCTTCTCTGCGAGCAGCGGTGTTAACAAAGCAGTGCATCTGTGGCTCTCTGCAATCCTGCTGGTCCCCTGGACAGCAGCCCTGGCGATGGTCCTAAGGCTGTCACGTTTAGCTTTGCCCAGATCGTTCAGCCTCCTCTGCTCAGCAGAGCGCCCTGCCGCCGCTGACGCCTTCCCTGCTAGTTGTCGTGTGTTGCTTCCTGGGCTGCACGGTAGAAATTCGGCATGTTGCATTTGGACTTTAGAAAAGCTCGTTGTTTGTCCCATGGGATGTGCTCCTAGGAAGCCCAGGGAAATACAGGCTAGGGCTGATGTCTAGAAGGTTTTGCACAACTTCAAGTGAAATATTACTGTTGCGAGGTCCCTGTCAGCCTGAAAGGGCATGGCCAGGGAGGGCAGTCCTGACTTTGCGGTTTCTTTGCCTTCATATCAATAACCTGGAAGGTGACACGGAGTGTGTAAGATGGCTCTGAGACGTCTGGGGAGAGAGGCAGCAGCGCGCTGGAGATCAAGGTTCGCAGACAGCGATGTGGGCCTGTTGTAAAAATGCGCCTGCTGCCTTTAGCTGTAGTTGTGGGAGGGTTGATATATAAGGCAGGAGAGGTAAATTTTCATAGAATCATAGAATCATCGAATCGTTGAGGTTGGAAAAGACCTTGAAGATCATGCAGTCCAACCATTAACCTAACACTACCAAGTCCACACTAAACCAGTTAAGGGCAGAGTAGCAATTTCGTGTTTCCTGGCTTGGTGGCTGGATTATTTATAATGAAAATAAAAACTAGGAATGATTAAGGTTGGAAAGGACCTCTAAGATCATCAGTCCAACCATCAACCCAACACCCCCATGCCCACTAAACCATGTCCCCAAGAGCCACCTCTGCCTGTTTTTTGAACCCCTCCAGGGATGGGGACTCCCCAACTCTCTGGGCAGCCTGTTCCAATGCTTGACTACCCTTTCCGTGAAGAAATTTTTCCTAATATCTAATCTAACCTCCCCTGGCGCAGCTTGAGGTTGTTTTCCTCTCTACTTTATACCTACATGTCCTTGTCCAGGTTTGGCAACACGCTTGGGAACAGGGGAGAGAGTCGAGAACAGACTAAGTAGACAAATGGCCCCTAAGAAAAGGTTGAAAGGGGCTGCTTAGACCAGGGAAGAGATTTCTGTAGGGAGGTGATCATACACACAATTCTGTATGATGGAGGAGGAGAATGAGTTCTTCTCTGCGTCTGCTGTAGATGCAAGAAAAAATCACAGGCTTGAGTTTTGGTAGGGAAGATTTAAACCGGCATTCAGATTTAGGGTTGAAATTTCAAGCTAGGAAAGCCTAGAAATGTCAAGGACTGGCTTGATGGTTGGCTAGAGTGACTGTACCCTTGGTTTGCTGCTCTTTGATGCAGGGTTTTAGGAACAGCTTAAATCAACTTCCGCTGGGGCTGATTTGGTGAAGTTGTTCCCTCTGTGGGGCAGAGGGATGAAGTAGATGTCCTCCTGCTTCCCTTTAGCACTGGAGCTCTGTAACCCTTTATAGCACAGACTTCACTCTTCCAGTTCAGGGAGAATAAGAAAAGAGAAGTTGGAAACAACTATTTTCCTGATGATGTCGTTGTCCTGAGGTATTTCTGAAACAGGAGCTTAGCCAAGACCTAAAGATGAAGCCTATGGTTTGGGGGTTGTTGAGCACTCCCCAGTCTCACTAAATGGGAATCAGCATTTTAAATACGGGGTTTGGGCCATGGCTTTCCTCCATCTGCTATAAGGAAAAGGTCCCTTGGCCCTGCTGGGATTCATCTCCCTCTTTTCTTCAGCTGAGCGTTGATCCTAGCCAGCTGGGACTGCTTCTGGGTGTCTTCCCAGGTTGTTTGTACGCTCCCTGCCATACGTAGGGCTACCCAGAAGAGCTCTGAGGCAGCTAACCCGCGTACCAGTGTCTTCCCTGCTTCTAGCCTACAGCTCGGGACTCTTTACCTGCCCCCAGAGATCTCCCTGGGCCGGGAGCAAGCCTGAGCCCCCGATGGAGACCCCACTGGGTCTCTCTGCTGGGCAGATTCCTGTGCACAACCGAGCCTGCGGCTGATGCTGTAATTTGGGGCCATACAGCAGCTTAATTCCAATCGCTTCCTATCATGGAAGAAGTCTTTATAGGCCTCCCCAGGAAAGCCCTGTGTTATGAGATTTTTCAGTATCAGATTTCTGCCTCCTCTTGCACATGGAAGACGCTTATATACTCATGAATTAAACCATGCCAGGCCAGGATGCTGCCTCTCACCCATCCACGCAGTCACGCTGCCTGCTCCTGGAGTTTCCATGCCACCGTGTTCCCCTGAGCTCGCTTCCAAATGAGCTGTAGGGCTGGCAGAGAGCAGCGATCATCAGTAGGGTGTGATGCCTCCCAGCCCAGAGCAGCAGCCCCAGGAGACTGGGGCAATCAGCCCGGGAAGCGGCTCTTCCTTTCCCTCAGCTGTCGAGCAAACAGGGCGCTGGGAAGCTGAGAGAGATATCTCCCATTACAGATGTCTCCTCCATTGCAGCTGTGGAGCAAAGGGGAGAACTCTCTGCCTCTTTCCTGTCCCCCAGGATATGCAGTGGGATGCGGCCATCACAAGTGCTTTGGTTATTTGTTTTGTTCTGGTTTCCTTAAGACCTAGAGTTTCTGTGGTCACTCCTTCTGTGTGTCCCTTCCTCCAGCTCACCAAGCAACTTCTGAGCCTCCCGGTTAATTCGGAGACGTGCAATTGCTAAAACTGACATGGAAATCAGCAGCTAGGTTGAGGAGAGAGGCCCAAATTAGTGCCCCACTGAGTGAAAGTTGGGGACAACTCCAGTCCGTTCTTCCTTCCCCAGACATGGCCCCATAGCACGTACTTACAGACAACCAGCATCTCCATCGCTCACCCATGGGTGATGCCGTGTGGCCAGGGGTTAGCTGGGGAAATGTGCATGGGAAGATGGGGGTTTGGAGATGCAGGCTCAGTAGGATCCAGGCTTCAATGTGGCCTTTGCTCATGGCACGGCTTGTTTTTGTGTTTTTTGAAATGCCAGAACCTGGAGATGCAGCTCCAGCAGATGAAAGCCGTCTATCAGCTGAACCAGGAGAAGCTGCAGTACAACCTTCAGGTGCTTAAGAAGCAGGACAAGGAGAACACCATCATCAGATCCCAGCAGAAGAGGAAGCTCAACCGGTAAAAATCCATCCCTGGAAGATGGGCTCTGCCTTACCTGCCATCACCTCCGATATACCGTTTTTTGTGGAGCCCATCACCTAGCAGAGGCCAGCAAGCTCTGTCCCAACCCATCCCTGGGCAGGGACAGGGGTTAGCCCAGGGCAGGGCCATCCCCAGAGCACTTTGAACAGACCGGCCATGGCCAACCTATGCTGGCTGCATCAGGGTGAGCCAGGCCTTGGCACTGAGTAGTCACTAGTACATAAGCAGCCCCAAGTCCCAAAGCCTTCATACAAGCTGGGTAGGTCCAAAGGTGCCTCTTCGGGGATGTCCAGCTTTGCTGTCTCTCCCCAGGCTCCACACCTTGCTCAATAACCTGAGAAGAAAGCTGGCCAAACAAGAGCAGCAGTTCAGAGAGGAGAACCAGAGCCTGGCAGCCGACTGCGAGCGCATCACGGGGCAGTGCAAGGAGGTGCAGAGGAGGATGAGGTGGGGTGTGCATGGCATCCACCCACGATGAGGCCTCGGAGCAGCTAAGTGAGGTGTGGGGTATCGTTTTGGGACCCAGAGCCTCCTTCCATGGGCCATCTCCCTTCCACACAGGCACTTTGCTGTCAGCGATGCTGAGAAGTTCACGAAGGTCTGGCTTATGAACGAGGAGGAAGCCAAAGGGCTGATGCGGAAAGCCCTTGATGCAGATCGCATCATTCACACGCAGCAGCTGGGGCTGCCCTGGGAAGAGCCTCGTTACTGGTTCCTGAACAACGTTGGCCCCCTCGGGCATTACAAGGTGAAGAGGATGGCGACCAAGCTGGCTGCGGAGGTCCTGACAGGTGGGATGCCCAGTGCCCTTGTCACCCTTGTGGCACTGGGAGACCCTCATCTTCCTCCATGACAGCCCCTTCTGTCGCTCCTCTCCTTGCCATTGCAAGGTGGGATCTTACAGCGGTGACCTTTCAGTACTGAAAGGGGGCCTATAGGAAGGATGGGGACAATCTTTTTAGCAAGACCTGTTGTGACAGGACAAGGAGTAATGGTTTTAAACTAAAGAAGAATAGATTTAGACTGGATATAAGGAAGAAATTGTTTACAATGAGGGTGGTGAAGTACTGGCACAGGTTGCCCAGAGAGGTGGGAGATGCCCCATCCCTGGAAACATCCCAGGCCAGGTTGGACGGGGCTCTGAGCACCCTGCTCTGGTTGAAGCTGTCCCTGCTCACTGCAGGGGGTTGGGCTGGATGGCCTCTAAAGGTCCCTTCCCACCCAAACCATTCTGTGATTCTATGACATTGCGAGTCCAGGCAGGGGCTGTCCCCAGCCCTGAGCTGGCTCGTGCTAAGACAGCTTGGGGATCTTTGCACTGTACTTTGCCCAGTGCTCCCAGTTCCAGACAAGCTGACCAAGAGCCAGCTTGTGTCCCAAGATCTTTGGGGTGCTTCCCAGGTTGCAGGGAACAATTGTGATTTCCTCAGCGACTCCTGCAGTGATGTGACTGGGGAGCACAGCCTTGGGAGCACAGCCAAAGCACAAAGGCTTTTGCTCACCCTTCTTTCTCCACGTTTCAGAGAGCAGCTCTGGGGGACAGGAGGAGGAAGGGAGAGAGAAGAAGGAAGAAGTGGGTAGTGGAGGAGGAAAAGAAAATACGGTGAAGGTTGAGGACAGAGTCACACCTCTGCGAAATATCTCCAAGACGACTGCCAAGAGGATCCTGGAGCTCGTGAGCGATGAGTCGGTGCGTGATGCTGTGGCATGTGCCCTGATCAGGGAGCAGGCGTGCTGTCCCCTGGTTGCTCCAGCTTGTGGGGGATCAGTCCCGAGCTCCACGTCTTGGGGTGAAGGCTTCTACATGGCACTGCCTTGCTACGCCAAGTAGCCTGTTCAGAGAGCTGCCCCAGGGGCTGGGAGAGGATCTCCAGGTGTTTCCACTGTGTGTGGCACATATATGATGCTAAGAAAAGGTATTGGCGGGCACAGCCCCGTTGCCCAAATGGGAGACACAGCTCCCCAGGAGAGACACAGCTCCCCAGGCCAGAAAAAGCTCAGGCAAACCTGCTGCATCTGATGCTCCAGGCTGTTCCCCAGGTCTCTTCTCCCAAGTAGTTGGTCTCTTCTCCCAAGTAGTTAGTGATAGGATGAGAGGAAATGGCCTCAAGCTGCACCAGGGGAGGTTTAGATTGGATATTAGGAAAAATTTCTTCACGGAAAGGGTAGTCAAGCACTGGAACAGGCTGCCCAGAGAGGTGATGGAGTCCCCATCCCTGGAAGTGTTCAAAAAACGGGCAGACGTGGCACCTGGGGACATGGTTTAGTCTAGTCTACCCTTGATTGGTTTAGTGTGGACTTGGTAATGTTAGGTTAATGGTTGGACTGGATGATCTTTAAGGTCTTTTCCAACCTAAACGATTCTATGATTCCATCTCTGGGGACAGTCAGCAAGAGCTTTAGGTCATGAGGTCCTTTTGGCATCACCGCGCTGATCTTCCCTGTCTGCTGGGTGGCAATTCCAGAGCCTCCCGGCCCTGCCAGCCTCACGCTGCCCAGCTGCTGCCCACCCTCCCTGCTCAGCCTGCCGTCACAGGACAGCACGGCCATAGCATGGCATGGGTTGGCTTCTGGGCGGGGACGGAGACGCTATTTCTCTGCACCCTCTTCTCTGCGTGTCTCCCAAGGATTTTCTCATTGAGAGCAAGCTGCTGAGGCCCCTGCATGCACTGGGGAGGCACAAGTGCACCCTCATGAAGCTCGACTCCATCTTTGCGGTGAGTTGTGGCTTGGCCCATCAGGGGCTGCAGGGAAGGCTGATGGTCACCAGAGAAAGCTCTTTGCCCCGTGTCTGCGTGGCGTAGGGCTGAGCCGCCCCTGGGGAGGTCCGACTGGGCTGCCGGGGGGACGCTGGGGCAGCAAGGGGAGAGGAGCACTGCAGGAGGGTGTGAAGCACTGTGGCCAGACGCTTCTCAGCTCAAGGCCATCCTGCTGATGAATTAATCAACATCTCCAGGGCCCCTCCAGCCTGTTCTCAGACTCTCCCATCCACAGATGCCCCTGACTGTCGCACACTAGCCGCTTCCTCACGGAAAGAATGGTCAAGCATTGGAACAGGCTGCCCAGAGGGGTGGTGGAGTCCCCATCCCTGGAGGGGTTCAAAAAACAGGCAGAGGTGGCTCTTGGGGACATGGTTTAGTGGGCATGGGGGTGTTGGGTTGATGGTTGGACTGATGATCTCAGAGGGCCTTTCCAACCTTAATGATTCCTAGTTTTACTTTCATTAAAAAATAATCCAGCCACCAAGCCAGGACACATGAAATTGCTACTCTCCCCTTAATTGGTTTAGTGGTGGACTTGGTAATGTTAGGTTAATGGTTGGACTGCATGATCTTCAAGGTCTTTTCCAACCTCAACGATTCTACGATTCTATGATTCTTACCACCTGCTCCTGCCTTGCAAGAGGGGCACCCTCTGCTCTCTGCTCCTGGGAAACGCTCTTTGTTTTGATCCTGTTCCCGTGATGTCTCTGAGGGACACTAACCTGGTTCCTCTGCTCCCCAGGCCCTCAAGATCGACAGTGAGGATGACCTGTACCAGCTGGTGGATTTTTTCCTGAAGTACAAAGCCCAGGAGATGGCTGTCAGCCAGGTGGGCCCACCGGGGACAGTGGTGGGGAGAGCCCAGCAGAGCCAGGGATCCAGGAAAGAGGGAGCAGAACATCTCCTGAACACCCAGGGAAGGCAGAGAGGGCGACCAGCGTGTTGACCCTGAAATGTTTCCCTGTGACCGGACAAGGGAGGTGAACGTGCCAGGGCTGAGGCTGAGGGGTTGTAATCTTCTTCTGCCGTGGCTGAGCAGAGCCTCTTGCAGATGAATTTTTGCCTGAGCTCTCTAAATTTGCCAAGGGGCAAAGCTGCGGGCAGTTCCCAGGGGAAGGTGGCTCTTGGGGAGGAGGAGGTGGTGGAAAGCACAGTGCCCAGCTTGCTTCCCTCCAGAGCCAGAGCAGCCCAGGTGGAGAAGATGTCACGGATCCAGCTGAGGACAGAGAGGATGGTGGATCTGGTGCCCAGAGGGACGAGCTCAAATCCCCTCGGAGCTTGCTGGCCTCCCTTCCATCTGCGTACATCCACGCTGACGATGTCCTAAAGATCCTGAAAGCGTTTGTGCGGGATTTTGACAAGCTGAGGTAGGACTAGGGGCAGAGTGGGGCTGTTGTGACTGAGAGGGACCCAGATTGGGGCACAGGGCAGGGGGCTGTGGGGGTGTGCAGCCAGGGGTGGGGGTGACTGTATTGCCCTGGCTGGAGCAAGAGCTTCCCCAGCCTGCCCTGCAAGATTTTGTGTTCAGAAAACGGGCAGAGGTGGCACTTGGGGACATGGTTTAGTGGGCATGGGGGTGTTGGGGTGATGGTTGGGCTGATGATCTTAGAGGGCCTTTCCAAACTTAGTGATTCCTGGTTTTTACTTTCATTAAAAATAATACAGCCACCAAAGCAGGAAACATGAAATTAATTCTTCCTCTCCCCTTAATTGGTTTAGTGGTGGACTTGGTAGTGTTAGGTTAATGGTTGGACTGGGTGATCTTAAAGGTCTTTTCCAGCCTCAACGATTCGATGGTTCTATGATTACAGAGGGGTGGGGAGCGTCCCACCAAGGCAAGGGGGTACAGACAGTGCCTGAATCACAGAATCATCGAATTGTTTAGGTTGGAAAAGATCTTTGAGATCATCCAGTCCAACCATTAACATCCCTGAGCGAGGGATGGCTGGGGACAAGAAGGCAGGAGATGACCAGTAGCAAAGCCATGGGGCAGGCAGGTGCCAGCTGCGGGGTCGTGCTCATTCGTGTGATGATGGTGATGGTTTTTTGGGTTTTTTCTCCTCAGCTGAGGGGTTTCGTGTGATGATGGTGATGGTTTGGTTTTTTTTAATTTCCTCAGCTGAGGGGTATGGGGCTGTTCCTCACCCATGAATAGCTGAGCCCCAGGGCTTTGTTCCCTTCCCTTAATTGGTTTAGTGGTGGTCTTGGCAGTGTTAGGTCAATGGTTGGACTGGATGATCTTCAAGGTCTTTTCCAACCTAAACGATTTGATGATTCCATGATTCTCTGTCCCCCAGGGAGAAGGACGGATCAGCAAAGGAGGTGCTACCGCTACGGGACAGCTCCGAGGATGGGGAATACTGGGAAGCCCTGGCACGTGTTATCCCCGTGCCGACGTTGAAGCTGTGGGATGCGCTGGCGGTGGCACTGGAGGAATATTAGTGAGTGCCTGGCAGTGCTGTTGGGGACAGGGCAGGCTGGTGGCGCGCCTGGGGGAACCGCAGCGGGGCTGGCCACCGACTGGCCCCGTCAACTCTCTGCCTTCCTTGCCCAGCGAGGTCCTCAAGCGCAGGGCCAGCCTGCTCGCCGAAGCAGCCGTCCTGCGACAGCAGAACTCGGAGCTGCGCCTGCTGCTGGAGGAGTACGTCAGCTCCGGGGTGAGCGCGGCATCCTCCTCCCCTGCGGCTTGGGGCAGGGGGCCTGAGGCAGAGGTCCCCAAACATGGTAGGGGGGGCCCACTGCCTGCAGCCCATCGCTGTGGGGCTCAGGGTGCTTCTCCCCACAGGTGAACAGCAAGCTGCTCTCTCCTCCCACGCAGTGAAACCACCTGAAGCTGCCCGGCCCCGCGGAAGCGCAGCGAGTGCCCAGAGCCAGGGCACGGCTTTTCTCTGCCCCAAGCTGAAGCTGTGGCTGGAGCCAGGGCTTCCTGGCAGGGATTAATAAAATCTTCCCAAACGTGGGCTGGGAGTGTGGCCTGCCAGGAGCACCCCTTTCACCTCTGAACGTGCTGGGAAGCCGCAGCCAAGCGTCCCCCCTCCCAGCCCCGATCCAGGGGACTCACGGTGCTGTGGCAAAGTGTTTCCCTGCTCGTGCCGCAAAACCCTGCGGTCTGTGCCCTCCCTTCCCTCCACGGAGCCGAAACCAGGCAGGAGCCTTCCCCTCCCGCAGGTCAGCATCCCTGCCCTCCATAGGCACCCTGGCTTTGGGACAGCCCGCCTTTCTTTCCCTGATTTTACACCTTATTCCCCACTTTTGCTGCCCCAACACCTTTTTTCCCCCCCCGGACTCCTCCCAAACAACCCACCCCCAACTCATTTTCCCTCACTGGTCCCACTGCTGCTCCATCCATACCTCAGTTCTGCATTTCCAGGGCGATATCAGCCCAAAGCGGTGCTACCGGCAGAGTTATCTCCAGGAGGGCCGTGTCGCATCCGTGACTCCCTTCCACACCCCCCCAGTTCACACCAGTTATTCCCAGTAGAACCTTCCTGGCCAGCTTTATCTTTAGCCTTGACTCCCCTGCCTAATGCTAACCTGGCACAAGCGGTTTCTCATACCAGGGCGGAATAACACTTTTTTTTTTTTTCTCACTGGCCATCTGTGCCCTTGAATAGTTTTCACTTTTCTCTTGGTCCCCATCAGGGAATCCGGCCAACTTCAAGGGCCAGTGATCCCGTGGGAAGGCTCGCTTGGGTACAGCGGGATCCGCAGGGCAGAAACACAAACAAAAAAGGCCAAGACTGAGGGGGTGGGAAGCAGGGAAAGGGTTTTGGGGCTGGGAAGGCAGGGACTGGCGCGCTGCCTGGGATGAGGGAGCGGCAGACGCCGCCCAGCACATCTCGGCTCGCTCTGCCGGGCTCCCGGGACCGCCAAGGCGCCAGCTCCTGGAGTCAGGGGATGTTCTGAGAACCCGGGACCGCCAAGGCGCCAGCTCCTGGAGTCAGGGGATGTTCTGAGAACCCGGGACCGCCAAGGCGCCAGCTCCTGGAGTCAGGGGATGTTCTGAGAACCCGGGACCGTCAAGGTGCCAGCTCCTGGAGTCAGGGGATGTTCTGAGAACCCGGGACCGCCAAGGCGCCAGCTCCTGGAGTCAGGGGATGTTCTGAGAACCCGGGACCGTCAAGGTGCCAGCTCCTGGAGTCAGGGGATGTTCTGAGAACCCGGGACTGAGCAGCCTCCCGAAATCGCAGAGGGAGGCGAGCAAGTGGGTGTCAGCGGTCACAACCCCACAGGATGGGGGGGGGGGGACAAGAGAGCCCTAAACTCCCCCACCCCACGCGGGAGAAGCACGGTTGGGGGGGTTCGTGAACCGGTGAAGTTGCCCCCCCACCAGCAGCACCGGGAGGGCTGGGGGCCGGGCGGGGCCGGGCCGGGAGAGGCTCCGGAGCGGGGTCGGTGGGGTCGTGGGGCCGTGCCCGGGCGTGGGCCCTCCCCGGCAGCTGCAGCCCGGCCCCCGCCGCGCTCCGCCCCTCCGGGCGCCCTCGCTGCCGCCAGCACCGGGTGAGCCCCGGCCCCGGGATGCTGCAAGCTCCCGCCCGGGCCCCCCACCGCCCATCGCGGCGGAGGGGCCGCTGCAAGCGCTGCCGATCGCCCTCGGCAAGGTAGGACACCCCCCCCCCCCCCCCAGGACCTGGGTGCACGGCGCTGGGCACCCCCCGTGCACGGGCACCGGGGCTGGGGACCGGAGCAGCCCTGGAGGTGGGGGGGGGGGGGGGGGGGCGGTCAGGACCAGCCCCGAGGTTGGGGCACCGGGGCTGCCCCGTGGACTGGGGGTCCGGGGCTGGGGTCCAGGGGCTGCCCCGGGGCTGGTGGTGTCCGGTCCGGGGGGCTGCCCCAAGGCTGGGGGTCCGGGGACTGGGATCCGGGTCCGGGGGCTGCCCCGGGGGCTGGGGGTCCGGGTCTGGGGGCTACCCCGGGGCTGGGGTCCGGGTCCGGGGGCTGGGGGTCCGGAGGCTGCCCCGGGGCTGGGGTACGGGACCGGGGGCTGGGATCCGGGTCCGGGGGCTGCCCCGGGAACTGGGGGTCTGGATCTGGGGGCTACCCTGGGGTTGGGGTCCGGGTCCGGCGGCTGGGGTCCGGGACCGGGGGCTGCCCTGGGGCTGCGGTACGGGACCAAGAGCTGGGGTCCGGGTCCAGGGGCTGCGCCGGGGCTGGGGTACGGGACCAAGAGCTGGGGTCCGGGTCCGGGGGCTGGTGGTCTCCGGTCCGGGGGCTGCCCCAAGGCTGGGGGTCCGGGTCCAGGGACTGGGATCCGGGTCCGGGAGCTGTCCCGGGGCTGGGGGTCCGGGTCCGGGGGTCCGGGTCCGGGGGCTGTCCCGGGGCTGGGGTACGGGACCGAGAGCTGGGGTCCGGGTCCCGGGGCTGGGGGTCCGGGTCCGGGGCAAGCTCCGCGCAGGATCCGGCCGCCCCCAGCCCCTTCCCCGGGCACCGGCTGCATCCCGGCGCGGCGGCCGGAGCCTGCCCGCCCTTGGCGGCTGCCAGTGGCCCGGGGCGGTGTCACTCAGGCGGGAGCTGGCCGGGGAGGGAGCTGCGGGGTGAGTCACAGGCAGGAAAGCGATTGCATCAGGAACGGGGCCGTTTTTCCAGGCTCTTGGAAACCCCCGCTCCGGCCTCCATCCCCTCTCTCCCCAGCGCCATGGAGAAGGGAGCCAGCCCCTCGGGCAGCAGCTCGGTGGCCTTGGCTTCATCCTCCACGGCCACCTTCAAAGAGGAGCTGCTGTGCCCCATTTGCTACGAACCTTTCCGGGAAGCCGTGACGCTTTGCTGCGGCCACAATTTCTGCAAGGACTGCGTGAGCCGTTCCTGGGAGCACCGGCACCACGTGTGCCCCGTCTGCAAGGAAGCCTCCTCGTTCGATGACCTGCGCGTCAACCACACGCTCAACAACCTGGTGGAGATGATCCTCAAGGAGGAAGGGCAGTGGCGGGGCCGGGCGGGCACCCTCTGCCCCCTGCACCACGAGGAAGCCAAACTCTTCTGCCTGGAGGACAAGGAGTTGGCGTGCTTCGTCTGCCAGAGCTCCAAGCAGCACGAAGGGCACAAGATGCGGCCGGTGCAGGAGACGGCGGCGGATTTCAGGGTGAGGAACGCTCCAGAAAAGTGGGGGGGGGGGGGGCGACGACATGGAGAAGCACCCCTGCATCTGGAGGGGCGCAGCCCGCGCACGCCCTGACCCAAACTTGCCGGCACTTGGCTTTGGCTAGTGCGTGGCATGGTCGTACCCGCCGGCGTGCCGGGATGAAAGCCGAAGCAGCCATGCTGCGAGGGTGGATCCCCGCGGCAGTGCCCTGGCCGCATCGCTGCCCCACGCTCTCCCTGCCTAATAATTATCCAGTGCCACCCCGTCCCCCAGGGCACAGCCCGTTGCCCTGCGGTAAAGGGGAGCGGGGTGACGCTCCAAGGGGTTTGGCCCGGTCACCATGTTGCCTTGGCTCATTCTTCTTCCGCCGGGCTGGGCTGGATCTGGCCGTGCCGGTTATTGCAGCAGCTGGTTATTGCAGCAGCGCCTCGGGCTTGGGGAACGTGTTTGGGATGGGGGTTGCACAATTCCCCCCAGCCTGGGAGGGATGTGGGATGGGGGAGACGGCCCCGAGAGCTGTGGGGCAGGATGGGCCATGGCTGCGCGGGAAGGAGGAGGAGGAGGAGGAGGAGGAGACGGGCTCCGGCCGGCAGCTGGGCATCGTGCCAGGACACGCCGTGTTTTCCGGCTGGGAAAGCAGCTGCTGCCTCCCTGACTCAGCCTGTGGGGACGAGCCAGATTTCAAATGTCGCGGGGCAGCCACCCGGCTGCTGTTTTGCAAGGTTTTGGCACTGAACCTCCCTGGGAGCGGGGGCAGTGGCTGCCTGCGGCGCCGGGACAGGCAGGGACTTGACGGTGCATCAGTAGAAGGGCTTAAAAAACAGCGGGGAGGATTCACCACGGAGCAAAGCTCCTCTGCCTCCCTGCTTAGGGGTGGCGTGTTTGCACGGCCTCGCGCGGAACTGACCCCATGCAGCGCTGGCAGAATTGGGCCGCAGGAGGGGAAAGGGTGGATTGAACAAGAATCCTGCTTAACCTGCTTAACCTCGTCCTACTGGGTTTGGGGCTCTTGTCTTTCTGCACTGGAAACCCTGGGCGTAGATTTGCGAGGGTGCTGAAGGCGTCTCCTCCCCGCAGGCCAAGCTGAAGAACATGGAGACCTCGCTGCGGGATAAGGCGAAGGATTTCGGGGCCGTGCATCGCTCCTATGAGTCCATCTCCAAACACAATCAGGTGCGCAGTCCCTCCTGGCAGGGAAGAAATGGGCCTGATCCTGACGCACGCGTGCGCACGCCCTGGGCAGGAACGCAGCTGGCTCCGGGGTGGAACGCTGCACCCATCCTGGGCTGCTCCATCCCTGAGCGAGGAGAGCGATGCTGGGAGGAGGAAGGACTCGGATGGGGAATTAGGGACCGGGGTGATGGGGCTGTGCCCGCCGCGGCAGCGGGGACGTTGATTTTGGGAGGGCAGCGTGGTCCCAGCAGGAGCTCGGCGAGTCCCTGAGCGCTGGAGCTGGTCGGAGGGCTCCGGAGGAGCGTTTAGGGGGAGGATGGGGGGAGCCTAGGGGAGCTGGGGGCTCCGAAGGGAGGTGGTGACGTCCCCACACGGGGCAGGTGGAAGCGGTGCGGCTGGAGGAGCAGATCAGGAGGGAGTTTGAGAAGCTGCACGAGTTCCTGCGGGGCGAGGAGAAGGCGCTGCTGGCCCAGCTGCAGGAGGAGACGCGGCGCAAGCACGGCCTCATCGAGGGCAAGATGAAGCAGCTGGCGGAGGAGAGCCGGGCCCTGCTCAACGAAGCCCGCCAGCTCCAGGCGGACCTCAAGGAGGATGACTACACCTTCCTCATGGTAAAGCCCTGCCAGGGTGCTGCCCTGCGGCGCGTCACCCTCGCTGTGGCACCCTCCTGCCTCTGCCGGGGTGCAAGCAGGGCGCTGGGCGACCCTTTAGGTATTTGCAAGCCCCCTGACAAGTGGGGGGGCTGATGCCCGGTGTCTCCTTCTCTTTCAGACCCACAAGAACCGCAAGCGCAGGTAAGTCCCGGTCCCCACCGCGTCCCCTGCCTGGTGACATGGGGTGCTCGGGGGTTGCTGAGCCCCTGCATCCCCTCCCTGGGGCTGAACGGGGTCTCCTGCCTGGCTGCAGAGTGAGGTCTCTGCCCCAAGCACGTTTCCGTACCCACGCGTCCCCTCCGGCTCTGGGTGCTCCGGCAGAAGAAGGTGCTGGGGGTCCCCAAGGCCAGGCAGCACCCCTAGGTGCCTCCGGGCAGGATGGGTGGGGGGGGCACACATGCAGATGCAAAGCAGCACTGCAGGTCTTGGGGAAAGCATTAAAACCCTGATGTTGGGGGGGATTTGGCACTGGGACCCTCCTCGGGTGGTGATTCACCACCCTCTTGGGGTGAGAGCAAGGTCTGGGAGATGTGGGGTGCTGCTGGGGAAGCCCCTGCCAAAACACAGGGTGCCAGGAGACCCAGCCCAGTCCCTTCCTCCATCCCTGACCTGTCTTCATCCTCTGCCCCAGGATCGCCTGCACGGCCGAGGAGCCGGAGGCCGTGCCCTCGGGGATGCTCCTCGACGTCGCCAAATACCTGGGCTCGCTGCGATACAACGTGTGGAAGAAGATGCTGGACATCATCACCGTAGGTGAGGTGCTAGGTGGTTGTCCCAGGGCGAAAGCAGCCTTTGCGTGAGGCAAAGGGGTGGTGGGTGCTGGAGAAGAGCGTGGAGCAGCCATGCCTGCAGCTGATGGGCCTGGGGAAGAGGGTTGGAGAGCGTAAAGGGTGCTCTGGGGCGCTTGCAGCCCAAAAGGGAAGCCCTGGAGGGTGCGTTTCTCCATGGTGAGCTGGGGAAAGGATGGATGGATGGATGGATGGATGGATAGATAGATAGATAGATAGATACCTGCAGGGCTTTGGTCCCCCCCATAAGCTCATCCCTGCAGCAAGCCAGGCTCCTAACACCCATATCCGCACCGCAGTCCCCTTCAGCTTCGACCCCAACTCCGCGGCGGGCTGGCTCTCGGTGTCCGAGGACCTCGCCAGCGTCACCAACGGGGGCTACAAGCTGCTGGTGGAGAACCCCGAGCGCTTCACCTCGGCTCCCTGCATCCTGGGCTCCCACGGCTTCTCCACCGGCTTCCACACCTGGGAGGTGGACCTGGGCGGCATCACGAACTGGCGGGTGGGGGTGGCCCGGCCACGCGGTGGCACCCACTGGACCTTCCACCACGATGCTCGCTCCGGCTTCTGGTATATCTACCGCCTGCCCGGGAAGGACGGCGAGATGTGCCGAGCCTCCAACACGGCGCGTTCGGAGGCGGCGGTGGGTGACCTGAGACGGATCCGGGTGGAGCTGGACTGCGACGAAGGGGAGCTCTCCTTCTACGACGCCGACCGCAAGACCCACATCTACACCTTCCACGAGAAGTTCGGCGGCACCGTCTTCCCTTATTTCTACGTGGGGGGCACGCCGGTGGGCGCAATGCCCGAGGCGCTCCGCATCTGTCCCCTCCGGGTCCGCATCCACGAGGATGTCCCCGTCTAGTGGCCACCGTCTCCTGCCACCACCGCCTCTGCCTGCCTTTGGGGTTCTCCAGATGCTTTTTCAGCTTTCCTTAAAAAAAAAAAAAAAAAAGGAAAAAAGAATTTATGTATGTACTGCCTTTTTTTTTTAATTATTAATAAATATTCTGCTCTTCTTTCTGTGCCCAAATCACCCCAGCTCTTTTTCCTGCCCCTCTCTGTCACGGGTTAAAGCTGGGAAGGTCTCAGGGAGAAGGTATCTCCGTGCCGCGGGGCTGTAAATCGTAAATTAAATCATCTGGGAGCTTTCCAAGCTTGTACGAATGTTGCAGTTTGCAGAGCTCTGAGTCTCCCTGCTGTGGGTGAAGCAGGGGACGGTGGCCCTTGCTCCGGCACCTCGGGGATGGGAAAATCCCACACGGCTCGGCTGGATGTGGGCAGAAGCGTGTGTTTCCCCTCTTCAAGAAAAACCATCAATGGGGACATCCTTGAAAGTAAGAACCTGTCTCCTCCAACCCTTCTCCCCATGGCTTTACCCCTCTGAGGGGCTTTTCGATAAATCCCCAGCTCCGGGAGTCAGGTGATGACGTGCGGTTGGTGTTTGGAGGTGGAGGAAGCTCAGTGGTGGGATGAGGGGGACGCAAAAACCACCCTCTGCAGCCCCGTGCTGGGTCTGGCCCCTGCAGAGGGACCTGGCCAGGATGGACCCATGGGCCGAGGCCAACTGTGTGAGGTTCAACAAGGCCAAGTGCCGGGTCCTGCACTTGGGTCACAACAACCCCATGCAGCGCTGCAGGCTTGGGGAAGAGTGGCTGGAAAGCTGCCTGGCCGAAAAGGAGCTGGGGGTGTTGGTCGACAGCGGCTGAACATGAGCCAGCAGTGTGCCCAGGTGGCCAAGGAGGCCAACAGCATCCTGGCTTGTATCAGGAATGGTGTGGCCAGCAGGAGCAGGGCAGGGATCGTCCCCCTGTACTCGGCGCTGGTGAGGCCGCACCTGGAATGCTGTGTCCAGTTTTGGGCCCCTCACTCCAAGAAGGACATTGGGGTGCTGGGGCGTGTCCAGGGAAGGGCAGCGGAGCTGGGGCAGGGTCTGGAGCACAGGGCTGGTGGGGAGCGGCTGAGGGAGCTGGGGGTGTTCAGCCTGGAGAAGAGGAGGCTGAGGGGAGACCTGATCGCTCTGCAGCTCCGGACAGGAGGGGGCAGGGAGGGGGGTCGGGCTCTTCTCCCAAGGAACCAGCGATAGGACGAGAGGAAATGGGCTCAAGCTGCGCCAGGGGAGGTTTAGGTTGGAAATTAGGAAAAATTTCTTTACGGAAAGGGTGGTCAAGCATTGGAACAGGCTGCCCAGAGAGGTGGGGGAGTCCCCATCCCTGGAGGGGTTCAAAAAACGGGCAGAGGTGGCACCTGGGGACATGGTTCAGTCTGGTCTACCCTTGACTGGTTTAGTGTGGACTTGGTAGTGTAGGTTAATGGTTGGACTGGATGATCTTAAAAGTCTTTTCCAACCTCAACGATTCGATGATTCTATGATTCTATGATATTAATCCTGCCCAAAAGGCTTTTTCCTCCATCCTGGTGAGCACTCGGGGTTTAAAGGTGATGCCCCGGGGAAAGGGAAGGTTCCCGGTGGGCTGTGCTGCCTACGTGGCCCTCGCTGCCCAGCGCAGCCCGGCCGACCGGGACCTGGCTGGCAGGATGCTGATACGAACGGCTGGTTTCCATGGTTTCTCACCATTTGCATGGGATGCTCCTTAGGAACAAGAGCTGGTGGCGGAAAAACAAAAGGGAGATGTTGGAGGCGTGTGGCGCGGGGGCGACCCCGGGACTCCTCTGCCTTCCTTACGTCGGCTGACATTATCTCGCTCCAGCCGAGCATCCCTGGATACGGGGAAAGGAGGAAAATCGGCACGAGCATCCCATCTCCCTCCCTGCGCCGGACCCCGACGCTGCCAATCACCTCCTAAAAGCTGGCACTGCCTGGAAAATTGGGCATCCCCTGGCCAATTTAGGTGTTATTTGGGAATAATAAAAAGCCGGGGAAAGCTGAGTTGCCGGGGCTGGAGCAGGATGGGGCGTTTCTCTCTGTCAGGTCCACAGGGAGCATTTCCCTCCTGCGGCTGTGAGTGCCAGAGCAGGTGCCTGGCGTAAAAACGGCGATAAAGGGTGAAATGAGGCATCGCTTCGGCTGGCGAAACTGAAACGTTTTGACTTTTTTTCCGAGTCATTCAGCGAAAAAATTGCTTTGCAGGAAACAATATGAATTCATGAACTGCTTGGCTCCCTAAGACTCTGCGTTTGGTTTTTTTTTTTTTTTTTTTAGCGTAGCAAACGCTACCTGCATCTTCCCCTGAGCTTAATTTCATTCCCACGGAGGCAGAGAACTGGCTTTAAGTGGAAACCCAGGCAGCCCTGGGTGATGTCTCCCCGGGACCCAGCATTCGCTCGCACATCCCGCCATCGGAGCACAAATTTGGGGAAAGCTCCCGTAAGGGGCAGGCGGGTTTTGCGTGGGAATTATTATTAATTTCCTCCTTAATTATTCCCAAATATTATTAATTAACTCCTCTGCAGCCAGCGCATCTTTCCCTGATGCCTGAGATCCCTCCTGGGACACGCTGGTTACTTGCAGGACATTTTCCAAGCTCAACCCTTCCTCCTTGCAGCAATTAGAAGGATCTCTTCCCCCCCCCCCCCCCCCCTTATTAGTAATCGTAGTATCATCAATATGATCATTATTATTATTTTAGCATCATTTTTGGCTGCTCACGCCAAGGACGGGGAGCGATGGGCCCCTCTCCCACCTGCGGGGTGCCCGGAATCCCGCTCCCCATCCATCCCGGTGCTGCTCCCCTGTGAGGGGTGGGTGGGCACCCCCATCCACGGGTGGGCGTGGGGTGCGAGTGGGGCTCCCCGCTATCTGGGGGGGGGGGGGGGAAAGGGGGCTGCATCCACCCGGGGGACGGCTGGGGTTGCTGCAGTGAAGCCCCCCACCCCATCAGGCTGTACTGCCCCCCCCCCCCCCCCCTCCCGCAGCATCCCCCCCATTTATGGGGACGGACGATATTTCGGAGAAGCAGGCGGCTCTCCCATTGGCTCGCAGCCGGGCAATGACGTAATTTCTGCCCAATCCGGGGGAGGACAGCACCTTTTTTTTCCCCGCCCCCTCCCCAGCCCTCCCTCACCCTGGGTACCAGCACGGTGCATCCCGGAGGGGTGGGGGGGGCAAGTGGGGACCCCCCCTCCCCAAGGAGGTTTCCTGGGGGGGTGCAGGGTCCTGGGGGGGTGCAGAGCCCTGGGGGGTGCAGGGTCCTGGGGGGTGCAGAGTCCTGGGGCGTGCAGGGTCCTGGGGGGTGCAGAGCCCTGGGGGGTGCAGGGTCCTGCGGGGTGCAGAGCCCTGGGGGGTGCAGGGTCCTGGGGCGTGCAGGGTCCTGGGGGGTGCAGAGTCCTGGGGCGTGCAGGGTCCTGGGGGGTTCAGAGTCCTGGGGGGTGCAGGGTCCTGGGGGGTGCAGAGTCCTGGGGTGTGCAGGGTCCTGGGGTGTGCAGGGTCCTGGGGGGTGCAGAGCCCTGGGGTGTGCAGGGTCCTGGGGGGTGCAGGGTCCTGGGGACGGATCCTGCCCCCGGGTGCTCAGCGCTGGGGCGGGAGGGCTGGGGCTGAGCCTGGGCCCCTGCATTGGATGGCTGGGATCTGCTGGCTGCTCCGCCGGCTCTTCCCAGGGCCATGGATCCTTCGGGATGAGGAGGGTCCAAAGCTGTGGGTCTTTTTCCTAAAGGATCTGCGGATACTGAACCTTTCAGAGGAGACTGGAGATGTCCTGGGAGAGGAATCTGGGGCATTGGAGGGATGCAGAGCCCACTTCCAGCCCTGCAACCCCCCCAAGCAGGGCTGGAGGATGGGAAAGGGCTTGGGGGGGAAAATCCATATATGCTCACCCCATCCTTAGGGACTCCCCTGGACGCCTGCTCTCATCCGAGCGGCATCCCGGGGCACACGGACCTTCCTGCGTGGCCGTCCTCGTGCTCCAGCCCCGTTGGCCCAGAGGCTGCGGATGGGTCCCACACGCTGTGAAAGGTTTCCCCCAACCCTCCCACCCGTGCCCGGGAAAGGTTTGGATGCTGGCGCTGGGATGCCGAGCAAGTTTCCCTAAGCCGGCGGGCTGCAGCCACGGGAAGAGGCAAACCCTTCGCCTCCCGTGGCCTCCTCTCGCTGCCGGGGCTCTTTCCTCCCCAGCATCAGCCTGGCTCCATGGCCAACCTCTCCTCCAGCCGCCTCCTGCCGCGTCCTGTCCCAGAGCTGGGGACAGTCCCACACCATCCTGACACCCTGGGAACGGTTTGGTGGGGACGGCGGGGATGGAAAAGGGGTGGCCCGTGGCGGCCCGCAGTCCCCATTGCCCTGGGTAGACCCAAATCTCCTTGGCCTCCTTTTTCTGCGCCTCGTTTAGTTTAGACCAGCACGTGCTGCTGGAGAAAAACCAGTTCCCAGCGTTGGAGCAGCCAGGAGGCTTTGCAGGGTGGAGGGTGATAGCCCCCGCGTGTCCCCAGAGCCACAACCTTAACACAGGGGCTCCAGGAGCTGAAACCGAGCTCCATCCCACCAAACGCCGGTCCTGCGGAGCTGGGGGACAAGGAGACCCCTCAAGACGCGATGTCCCCCCACCCCAGGGCTCCCGGTACCTCCCCCAGCTCCAGCAACCCCAGCCAGCCACGCAGCTAAACCGTGGCCATTAACGCGGGGTGGCAGGGAGGGGTTTGTGCCCCCAGCCTGGACCACGGGGAGCTCAAAGGAACATTTGAGCCGAGCCCCCCCCGCACCCCCCGCCGTGGGGTGCCACTCACCCCGGTGCCAGCCGCCGCAGGGACCGTCCCGCAGCCACGTGGGTCCCCACAATGGCTGTTTGTCCCCCCGTCGGCCGCGGCGTCTCAACTCTTTCCTCCCCTCGGCCCCTCCGTCGCGGGGCCGCGCTCCGTTCCCTCTGCAGCTCCCGCGGGCACCCTACCCACAGCACCCACGCCTGGGTGGGCACCCGAGTCCTGCCGAGCCGGGGGGGCTCCGGCGCGGAGCTCGCTCGTCGCCTGAGGATGCTTTCGGAGGGAAGGGATGCGCCGTTGAGTTTCAGCGGGACGTGGTACGGGTGCGAAACGGCTGAGCTGCCATCTCACGCAGGCGGTGTCACCCCCGTTTCACAGAATTTGGGTGGGAAGGGACCTTTAGAGGCCACCCAGCCCAACCCCTGCAGTGAGCAGGGACAGCTTCAACCAGAGCAGGGTGCTCAGAGCCCCGTCCAACCTGGCCTGGGATGTTTCCAGGGATGGGGCATCTCCCACCTCTCTGGGCAACCCCTTCCAGTGCTTCACCACCCTCAGTGTAAAAAAAAAAAAGAGAAGTCTTCCTCGTGTCCAGTCTAAACTTACCCTCTTTCAGTTTAAAACCATTCCCCCTTGTCCTGTTGCTACAGGTCCTGCTAAAAAGCCTTTCTCCATCTTCCTTATAAGCCCCCTTTATATACTGAAATATATAAAAACCACAATGATGTCTCCCCGCAGCCTTCTCTTCCCCAGGCTGCACAAGCCCAGCTCTCCCAGCCTGGCCTCAGAGCAGAGCTGCTCCAGCCCTCGGACCATTTCTGTGGCCTCCTCTGGCCCCGCTCCAACAGCTCCGCGTCCTTCTTGTCCTGAGGGCCCCCAGAGCATTTCCAGCTGGGTCACCCTGCCCTTCCCAACGTCCCGAGGCTTTGCAGAGCCACCCTACATTCGTTTTCCAGGGGGAACCCCCTCCCCACAGCCACCTTGATGCTCATTGCGTAACGGAGGAGACCGATGCCTAAATATACCCGCACGGTTCCCCGGAGGTGCCGGGTTTGTGATCGCCGTCAGACGGAGCCGTCGGTGCTAAATAGGCCAGAGCGAAGCAGATCTTGGGGGGAAAAAATCGGTTTATGGGAAAGGCACAGCCCTAAGAGATGCCCTAGCTCTGCCGGGGCTCCCCGGGGACCTGCGCTCGCCCCGGCATCCACGGCGGCATGACACCGAAATAGTTTCGGGATCTGGGACTCGGCCTCTCCGAGCTCCCCTTGCCCAATTTGTGGGAGGATAACGAGTCCTCGTGTGCCTTCGGGGCTGGGAACGGGTGACACCGGGCTCGTGGCCGCATCCCGGGCCAGGGAGGACGGGGGGGGGCACCCCGTCGCGCGGAGTGGGGCGGTTTGACCCCATCGGAGATGCCACCAGGACCCGGTTAAACCCTCCGAGTCCCTTTCTTTGTCACTTTGTCACTCTCCAGCTTTGTCCTGCTCTAGCAGAGCGCCGAAGCTCGCCCTCCACCGCGCTCTCAGCCCTTTCCATCCATCACCCCTCCCCAGAACCCCCCAAAAAAAACCCTTTTCGGGCCAAATCCAGCCCCTCGCCCCCACCCACCTCCACCTCCTTCCCCCCTCTTCGCTTTTACCATTTTTTCCCTCTTTTTTTCACGTGGTTTTTTTTTTTTTACCCCCCTTTTTATTTTTTTTTAATTTTTTTTTTTTTTTTTTTTTTCCCCCCAGGTCCAGCCCAAAAATAGCTGCTGGGCGTGATGTCACCGGGCTGGTACCCGGTTCGTACAGTCCCCCGACCAATCAGCGGCGGCGGAGCGGCTGCGCCAATCGCCGGCCGGGGAGGTGATGTCATGGGGGGCTCGGGGGGCCCCCCGGGTGGGATGCTCCACGCAGACCCCCCACGCCCGCGTTAAATGAGCCCGGAGAGCGCCGAGAAGCAGCCCAAGAGCCGGCGGTGGGGTGAGTGCCTTGGGTGGGGGGCGTCCTTGTTTGATGGGTGGGAGGGTGGGGTGGTTTTTTTTTTTTTTTTTTGGAAGGCGAAGGGTTGAAAACTTTTTGGGGAGAGGGTTGGTGGGGGGGGGCAGGGGGTCCCTGGATGTCGCTTTCTGGCCTCTTTGTCCCCGTCCCCATCCCTCCAGCATCCATCCAGCAAGCCCCCAGCCCACCCCCCTCACGCCCTCACCCTTTTTGGGGTGGTACCCCCCCCCGCCGTCCGAGCAGGCACGGACCCCCCCGCCGTGGGGCTTTTTCCACCCTCCTGGACAGCAGGAATTATTGGGGGGGGGGGGCTGGTGTGCCCCCACCTCATCTCCACAGCCGAGCCCGGGCTGCTGGAGACCCTCCCCTCACCCCCTTCCATGGCGGGCCTCATCCTGCCCTGCCACGCCGGGGCGTGGGGCAGCCCACGGTGCTGGGGGGGGGGGGGATGCAGGGATGGGGCTCAGCATCCTCCCCCTCGCCCCACCATCCCCGGGAGGGGCCCGCACCCCCCTCCCCAGCATCCTCAGGCCCCCCCGGGGGTGTGGGGGGGGGTGCGTTGCCTCGCCTGGAGCCCCCCAAATGTGGGTGCAGGGGCGCGGAGGCAGGGGGGCAGGGCCAGCCTGAATTATTGATGGTGGCAGGATGCTGGTGGAGGTGACCTGCAGGCGCTGAAATATTTATTCCAGGGAGGGGGGAAAGCGAGAGGGAGGGAGGAGGTGGCTGCCATCCTGCTTCTCCAGGGAGGGGGGAAAGCAGCCATTGCTTGGCAGCTCCAAGGGAGGGAGCGGGGACCCCCCCCCTCCGCTCCTCCATCCCCTCCCTCCAGCGCTGGGTGCTTCTTCCAGGGAAGGGGATGGGAGATTTGGGGGGTCCCCACCGTCTCAGGGGATGTACAGCACAGAGCTCAGGGTGTGAAATGGGATTGCAGCCCCTTTGGGGTCTGATCAGGGCCCCCTCCCTGCCACGTGCGCCTCGCCGGGAATGGGATCGCTCCCGCGGGCTCGCTGCGCTGGGGGGGGTTTGAGCGAGGTCTCAGTTCGGGGGTGACAGCAGTGGCAGGGCCCCCACCACACCCCGCTCCCCTTGGGCTGGGCGGGGGGCACCGGGGCTGGGAAGCAGAGAGGAAAAAGGGCTCAGCAGGGAGGGGTTTCCCTTGTGCAGGAGCCTCCAAAAACCTTGAACAGCATCTTCATCCAGGGAGGAGGAGCGGGGCTGGCAGCCCACCGCCCTTTCCCCCGCCAGCCGGCAGCATCCCTGGGGCTGGATCTCATCCTCCTCCCCATTTTGGGTCTTTGAGCTCTGCATTTTATCCTCCAGTCAGGGCACAAATGCCACGTGAGGGCTGGGAGAAGGGTTTCTGTAACACGAAAGGCATCCAGCTCCCCTCCCACCCCTGCAATCCCAGGGAAAATGAGGATTTGGGGAGGGGGGGGGGGGGGGGGGTACGAGCAAGAATAATGCCCAAGCTCCGGGCTGTCGGAGCTCCAGGCACAGCCTCGTGTCGGCACACGAGCCGTCAGAGCATCCCCGCCCTGCCTTGGCACCGCGCTTGGCAAGCGCCTCCTGAAAAGAGGTTGTAGCGAGGTGGGTGTTGGTCTCTTCTCCCAAGTAGATAATGATAGGATGAGAGGAAATGGGCTCAAGCTGCGCCTGGGGAGGTTTAGATTGGATATTAGGAAAAATTTCTCCATGGAAAGAGTGGTCAAGCATTGGAACAGGCTGCCCAGAGAGGTGGGGGAGTCCCCAGCCCTGGAGGGGTTCAAAAACAGGCAGAGGTGGCACTTGGGGACATGGTTTAGTGGGCATGGGGGTGTTGGGTTGATGGTTGGGCTGATGATCTTAGAGGGCCTTTCCAACCTTAGTGATTCCTGGTTTTACTTTCATGAAAAAATAACCCAGCCCCCAAGCCAGGAAACACGAAATTCTTCCTCTCCCCTGAACTGGTTTAGTGGTGGACTTGGTAGTGTGAGGTTAATGGTTGGACTGGATGATCTTAAAGGTCTTTTCCAACCTCAACGATTTGATGATTCTGTGATTCGATAAGGGAAAACCCTTCTGCCAAGCAAGGAGGAAAACTCTTGGTGGGGGTACAACCCTGGGTAACCCCCAAACCTGACCAGCCCTGGCTCCAGGGGTCACCTAAAAGAGGGCAGCATCTCTGGGGAAGGTGTCCCCAGCAGGTTGTCCCCACATTTTGTCCCTCTTCCCACCTCTGGCAGCTGCGGGCAGGATATTTGCGTGATCCTCGTGTCAGATCCCAGCAGGACGGGGGATGAAGGGCCAGGATTTCTCGGGACCCCCCCAGATCGAGCTGGGTTGGAGTTTGTTCAGGCTGTGGGAGCTGGCAGTGCCCTGACGGCTCTGGGATGCCCCCAGAGTGGGGTTGTCCCTTACCTGGAAGGGGCTGCAAGGATTTAAGAGTCCCTGTTTTAAGGAAGGATTTTGTGCGTGCACACGTGTGGGTTGTGCAGGTATGGGCAGCTCAGAGCGGGGAAGGGCTGCGTGTGCCAGGCACACCCCACCGGCTGCTGCCATCATCCCAGTGTGTGCCCATCGCATCACACCAGTGTGTGATCCCAACTCATGTACCCATCGCATCACACCAGTGTGTGGTCCCAACTCATGTACTCATCACATCACACCAGCGTGTGATCCCAACTCATGTACCCATCGCATCACACCAGTGTGTGGTCCCAACTCATGTACCCATCACATCACACCAGTGTGTGATCCCAACTCACGTACTCATCACATCACACCAGTGTGTGATCCCAACTCACGTACCCATCACATCACACCAGTGTGTGGTCCCAACTCACGTACTCATCACATCACACCAGTGTGTGGTCCCAACCCATGTACCCATCGCATCACACCAGTGTGTGATCCCAACTCACATACCCATCACATCACACCAGCATGCACCCATCCCAACTCACGTACCCATTGCATCTCACCAGCATGTGATCCCAACTCACGTACCCATTGCATCTCACCAGCATGTGATCCCAACACACGTACCCATCGCATCACACCAGTGTGCGCCCATCCCAGCTCACGTACCCATCGCATCACACCACATCTGTGTGCCCACCTCACCAGTGCATGCCCACCACACCAGCATGTGCCCACCCCATGCTGGCAGTGCGTGCCCACCACAGCACCCGCAGTGTGCACACAAGGCCATGTGCGGGCAGCTGTCCCACTGCCTGCAGGGGACAGGCAGGGCTGGGCGATGCCCCCAGCCCCAGGGCACCCCGCAATGGGTGGGCAAGGCTGGGTGATGCCCCCAGCCCCTGGAACACCCCACACTGACCCTGGCTCTTTCCTCCTGCAGGCCCCGGAACGCTTTTGCTTCAGACGCCCAAGGAATTTCACGCTATGACTCTGGCTGGTACGGCACCGTCACAGGGCTGCACGTGGGGACAGGGGACAGCATGGCTCACTCAAGCCCATGAACACAACCCTGGCACCTACCCCATGCTGGGGCACCCCTAGTTTGAGTGGGACCCCATCCAAACCGCCTTGGGGATCGCTCTGCCCTGGGCTAACCCCTGCCCTGGGATGCTCACAGCATCCCGGTGATGGCAGGCAAGGGGTTGTGCATGGCGATAACACACCAGGACAGACATAACTTGCCTCTGCATGCCTCAGTTTCCCCTTTGCACACCTTGCTTCCCCCACCCAAATCACCCTGTTTTGCAATATCTGGGCAAGCTTCAGTGCCAGCTGCCGGCCCCGTCCCAGCCCTTCCCTGGAATGTGGCAGTCCCTGCCCCGGATGCCTGGCAGGATCCCCCCTACCCCTCTGACCCTAATCCCACCATCTCTTCCCAGCTTACAAAGAGAAGATGAAGGAGCTGCCTCTCGTCTCCCTCTTTTGCTCCTGTTTCCTCTCGGACCCCCTCAACAAGCCGGCGTACACATATGAAGGTAGGCGCCTGCTGCCCACCCACGGCCAAGGAGTGCACGAACAGTGGGAGCTGTGGGGGCTGCAGACCCCCCCTTGGCATGAGCGGGGTCACCCTCAAATCAAGAGAAGTGGCTCCACAGTTTGCTGGCACTGGCTGGAAGCTGGGAGCCAGTTTGGGGTCAGGGCAGGGGGGCTCAGGCAGCCCCCCCGTGCTGTGGCACCGCGGCACGAAGCACTGGGCGTGGGCTCGGTATTTTTAGGCAAACGGTGCTGGGTGATTCAGACTGATTCATGTCAGCGGGTCCAGAGGCGACAGCGGCAGCGGAGGGGGATGCCCAGCCTTGGGGTGCTCCTCCTGGCTCGCTGTACGGGGATCTGCATCCAGAAAGGGGCTTCATGGTCCCATTCCCATTCCCTGAAGCAGGGCTGAATGCTGCCCTACTTGCTCACCTCTCCCTCAGGGGGATGCCCAGCCCCTCAGCTCACCCAAATATTCCCAGCTCAACTCCCTTGATGGGGGTCTTGGAGTCCGTAGCCCAACCCATGGCATTGGGACTGAATTGCAGGGGTGCATTTGGGGTGCAGGGATTTGGGTGAAACCAGTAAAGATCGGGGAAGGTGGTGGTGTGTGGGTGGGCTGCAAGTGTGGGACCCTGGGGTGGCTCGCCCGAAGGAGTGGGATGCACCTGTAGCAGCAGTCAGCCCATGTCCCTCTCCCAGCAGACACGGTAGACCTCACTTGGTGCGTCATCTCCGACATGGAAGTCATCGAGCTCAACAAGCGGACCTCGGGGCAGTCCTTCGAGGTCATCCTGAAGCCCCCGTCGTTTGACGGCATCCCCGAGTTCAATGCCTCCCTGCCCCGGCGGCGCGACCCGTCCTTGGAGGAGATCCAGAAGAAGCTGGAGGCAGCGGAGGAGAGGAGGAAGGTAGGCCCAGCAGCTCATGCACGGCACTGCAGCATGGGGATGTGTCATGGGGACACACAACCTTGCACTTGGGGTGTTCAGCAAGGCACGCCCACCTTTCGGGATGTTGCTGAGTTTGGAAGGGATGGTTTTGGACGGGAGGGTAAGGAACCCAAGGTGCACATGGCCATTGCATCTGCTTTGCCCACACAGTACCAGGAGGCTGAGCTGTTGAAGCATCTGGCAGAGAAGCGGGAGCACGAGCGGGAGGTCATCCAGAAGGCCATCGAGGAGAACAACAACTTCATCAAAATGGCCAAAGAGAAGCTGGCGCAGAAGATGGAGTCCAACAAGGAGAACCGCGAGGCCCATTTAGCGGCCATGCTGGAGCGCTTGCAGGAGAAGGTGAGAGCCTGGCAAGGAAGGAGGGGGGATGTGCTGGGACATGGGTCCAGGAGGGTGTCACAGGACACACGGGCACCCTGCATGGCTCTTGGGGTGGCATTACCCCCTGGGGACACCACCAAAGGGGGGGACCCCTCTTCCTATCCCACTATGCAGCGATACCCAAACGCAATGTCTCACCCGGGGTGGGAGGGTCCTACCTGGGGACCCACCAAGCCCAACGTGTCCATAGGCTCACGCGTGGTTGGTGGGTGGATAGCTGGGACCCATATCTCATCCACAGACATGCAACACCTTTGCTTTCCCCATGTCCCACCATGATGGCCTTGACCCACTGCTGGCAATTTTTCCACCTCCCGGGTGGCAGATCTTCCCTTGGTCTCTTCCCCAGCGGCCGTGGAGCCATCAGCTCCCTGATGGAGCTGGAGGGGTCCGTGCTGCCATGCTAGGAGATGCTTCCACCCTGCCAGCCTGTGCAGACCTCTTCTCTCTCCCCGAAGCAGGTCTGTTCCCAACCTCAGCACGGAAGGTCCCACCCTCACCACCTCCAGCTCCCTCCAAAACATCCCTTCTGCAAGGAGCTCGCCCAGTGCCCTTCTCCAAACGCCTCAGCTAGCCTTGGGTCAGAGGCAGAGAGCACGAGATAATGAAGGACAATCCGAGCTAACCCCATCTCCTTGGGGCTCCCGGTCCATCCTGTCTGGTTGACGTCTACCTCCTAGCTAGAGGGCGAGGACAATCTGTCCCTGAGTGCCTCCACAGTCCTTAAAACACCCCAGGGGAGGAGAGGACGCTGTTGACCCATCGGTGGTGTCCCTCCGGGGATGAACCTCGCAAACGCCCTCGTGCCTTCGAACCCCTCCGAAGCAGCTGGCCAGCCCGTGGGGACCCTGAAGTCTGTCCAGCTAACGCGTGTCCCCCCTCCTCCTTCCCTCCTACCCCCCTCCCACAGGACAAACACGCAGAAGAAGTGAGGAAAAACAAGGAGCTCAAGGAAGAAGCCTCCAGGTAAAGAGGCGATGGTTGGACTGACAGCTCCGGGGAGGTGGCAAAGGCTGCCGCAGCGCAAGGTTGGATGGTGGAAGGGTGGACGTTCCTCTGCTTTCTTTGTTCGTGAATGTAAAGAGTTGACCAGTGAAGCCATCCTATTCGTTTCGGGGAGGGTGGGGAGGGAGGAGAAAGGAGGGAGGGTGGGCGGGAGGGTGCTGGCTTTGGGATGCCCACCTCCTTGGTGGGTCTCACGAGCTGCCCGTCAACCAGGTCTGAAGGAGACAGCCAAGGGCTGGCAAAGCGGAGGAGGTGGACCCTGGGAAAAAGCCGGGGGGAACGGAGCGGGTGGGGAGGGAAGAAGGGGGGGGAATGTGCGTCTTGTGTGACTTTAATTTGGTGCTGGGCAGGCAGGGTGGGCAGGTGGGCATCCCTCCGGCTTCCTTCTTCTCCTCCATCCCACCCCACTGAAGAGCAGCGGCATCTCTTGGTGTCTGTCCCTCCCTTTTTCCTGCCTGGACTCAGGCTCTCTTGCTCAAAGCGGGCGTTATTTGCCCATAGACCTTACAGAACCATTTTGGGGAAGGGGGAGAGGAGATGACCCCCCCATTGGAGGTGGTCAGAGAATGAGGCTTGCTTGCTCCAAAGGCTTTATCCGGCTGTAGAAGACGCTGATGATCCTTTTCAAGGGTGAAATTGAAAAGCCCCGTGACTTCCCAAAGAGCTGCTTTTTTTTTCATAAGAACCTCCTGAGAATCATCTTTGTGGGAACTCTTGAATGAAATCCCTTTTTCTGCTGCAGAGCAGCTGGAAAGCCATCAGCTTTTAGAGGTGGTTATTTGAAAAGGGAGATCACCCCCATGGAGAGTGAAAGCAGGAGGGGAAAACAGGGTGTGGAAACCATGATGGAAGGGATGGGGAAAAACAAGAGGGAAAGAGGAGCCAGGGGAGCCCAGGCTGGAGAGCCAGAGGTGGGATGGAGATGCTTCTCTGGAGAGCAGGAGAAGACAACAGCCACAGGGAGCCCCTGGGGATGGCAATGGCACCTCCTGGTGACACCAGGGCAGGAGGAAGACCAATTTGGGACCCCACCAACAGCTCATGACCAGCCCAGGAGATGCTTTGTGAGAGCTGCTGGGAGGGTGAGCGGAGCAGAGAGGTTGCAGTGAGATCCTTCCCAGTGGGAGAAGGTGGAGAGTCTGCTTTCTGCCGGGGGGGTGGGGATGTCCCCTTCTCTCCCAGTGCCGCCATGCTTTGGCACCTCATCAGCCCCCAACCCTGATGCTAACAGAGGGTTTGATCTCCACGATGGCCAGACAAGGCTTTCCAAGCACTGATTTGGGTCTGGAGGGAACCGTGTCTCTTCTTGTGCCACAAGATGCTCGCCTGGACCCCGGAGCCCCGGGGGGTACCAGCCCGGGAAGGGGAGCACGGGAGAGGGCAGCGGGCGAAGGAAATGGAGGGGGCTGTTCTAACTGTGGCACGAGCTGTCCTTTTTTTGTATACAATGGTTGTAAATAAACTGCCTTGGCATTTCTTTTGTTTTCTCATGATCTGTGCAGTGTCTTGCGTGCGTTTTTTTTCTTTGAGGGTGCATCCTGGTGTCACTTACACTGGGAAGGGGAAAGGGACTTGGGGCAAAATTAGGGTGGGAGGCAGCATCTGCATTGGGGGACGGGTCTGTTTTACCCCAATACCCCAAACAACCCCAGCCTGGTGGGACTGCAGATTTGAGCTCCTTTGGCCCTCCAGCACTATCAAGACCTTACACCCAGCCGTGCACCCCGGGCTCACCCTGTGCACCCCTGACGCATGCAGATGTGATGCTCTCCCACCCCAAACCCAGAACAGGGAACTGGAGCCGAATTTCAGCCATGTGCTGGGAGATGGAGAGGAGTTGGCCGGTACGGTGAGGAAGCATGGAGGCAGCTGGACACGTGCCAAGGCCTACGCTGAGGCCAGATGACCCATTGGTCTATGCACAGAGTAGACAAAAGCAAAATGTCATGTCCTCGGTGCCAGGAGAGGAACCAGGGGGCATCTTCTCCAACCCTAAGGAGAGGTGCTCAGGTGCTCAGCCTGAGAGAGGTGATGGCACAAAAATTTAGGACCAGCTTCCCAGAGGGGCCAACTGTGCATTCCTCCTGGGCCAAGGAGGTCCCCCCTGACCTGGTCCTCTCTGATCTGGGCTAAGGATGTCTTCCCTGAACTGGAGAAGCCTTGGAATACAGGTGCCCAGCCAAGGAGCTGGTGGTCCCGCAGGTGTGGGATTCAGTGCCAACATTAAGACAAATCCCAGGAGGGGATTCACACCTCCCTGTGAACACAGCAGCCATGCTCAGGGGTTCCCATCATGCTCAGGTGCAACAGCGAAGGGGCCATGTCAAAAGGGACCATGCAAAAAAGGACATGGAGCCAGTGCTGAGGTGGCAGAGTCCACCATGGTCATACAAACTGGTGGGACATGACTTAGCAACCCCCAAAAGCCATGCAGGAGAGGACCTGGGGAGAGCAGAAGAGCTTGTTAAACTCAAGAAGGGAGGAGAACCCACAGGCTCAAGGCGGCAAGATGCATACATCTAGTACAGACGATGGCAAGGGGAGTCTTGAAGCTGACCATCAGCAGACTTGTAGGAGCTGGGTAAACCTGCAGCAAATAAAATACTGGTCTGTTAGGTATATTGTATTTGAATAAACAAAGAATAATGAAACATATTGTTCTGCCCTAGGACTCCCTGCTATAGTCCACAGCAGCATGTGCATTGATGGGCATAAAGGGATGCAGGAACCATGACATAATGGAAAGGGACATGCAAGCTGGGCTGAGGATGAAGAAAATAGGGAGAGACTAAAAAACCTTCCTCCAAAGAGCCTTAAAAAGCACCCAGAAGCTTTGAGGAGGGTAGCAGAGAAATGGGGAGCAGAGCCAGGAGAGCACAGCTCTCCTTGGGGACAAGCCAGTGGGTGTCAGGGGAAAAAGATGATGATGGAGGCACAGCTGATGTCACCAATACTGTCAGAAGGTGGCTGGTTGGAGGAGGCCGTCCAAAGATGATCAGGGTGAGTCAAAACCAGGCAAAGTGTGATGCAGATGGTGTCAGGATGCACATCCTAAAAACTCTTGACTCTCTCCAGGCACCTGGAGCAGAAACCCATCCTGCACATAACCACCTGCATCTCAGATTATCCTGCTCCATGGCCCAAATGAACATGGTCAATGCTCCAGCAAGGCTTCAGAGGTTCATTTTTCTCCCATTGCTGTCAAGGGGGAGAGGTGATGATGGCTTAGGCTAAAGAGAGAGGCGAACTGGATCTTCGTCTTGCACCCAGCTTTTTGCCCAACACAGTGGTCCACCTCAGATGATCCCCTCCCTAAACTGATCAAGTTTTAATCTCCTTTTCAGCGTTGTGTCTTAGAATAGCTAATGTTTAACTTCCCTGTTCTTCTCCCTCCCTGGCTCTTTCTCCTCACCCCAAGGTGTTTGAAAATCCAGTCCTCTGGTCATGGACCCCTCGCCAAGGTTTTTTTGATGACAATCACTCCAGGAGCCCTTTCCTGCATTTTTTCCAGTGTCACTTCAGATGCCTTTCCCAGCCATGGGTCTGGAGACCCGTGGGAGCATGGGCTGCTAAACCTCCGTCACCAGTAGATACGCTGAGTCCTGATTATCAGACGGGTGGAAATACTTGCATTGACCTAACACATCAGATGGAAATTGTTCTCAGACCTTCCTCTCTCTTGGGTAGCTGTGAGACAAAACAACGCCAGGTCATGTAGCTGTTCCCCCAGCAAGATACACACAGAGCCAGCCGCTGCTCCGCAGCGGGAATATTGCACGTCCATGTGCACAGGGGTCTGCAGGGCTGTCAGGTTAGTGCAGCAATGCATGGGACCCGGCAGGGTGTCTGTCTCGTGGCTGCACTCGATGAGGCTCTGTCAATACAATTTCTTGCCCCACATCACTTTAGACAGCACTATAATGGAGCAAGCCAAATTAACGAGGCAGGGGTTAGTTTGAGTGCGAAGGGGAAGAGCAGAAGAAGGAGCCAGGCTCGCGGTTGGTAACCCTGTCCTGGGGGGAGTCAGACACGCTTTCCTCCCCCAGTACAGGACCGAGCGTACGGGGTCATTTGATGGGGTGTATTTAGTTTCTTGCTTAGTCGCACTGCTGTGTCTTGCCCAAAGCCTGGTACCCAGCCATATTGGACTGCATGGCAAGGTTTTGGGAGCAGGGGGGCTTGCAGGGGTGGCTTCTGTGAGAAGCTGCTAGAAGCTTCCCCTATGTCCAACAGAGCCAATGCCAGCCGGCTCCAAGATGGACCCAGCGCTGGCCAAGGCTGAGCCCAGCAGCGATGGTTGTAGCGCTTCTCTGATAACATATTTAAGAAGAGGGGAAAAAAACCCCAAAACTGTGCAACTGCAGCTGAAAAGGGGGGTGAGAACATGTGAGAGGAAGGGCCCTGCAGCCCCCCAGGTCAGTGCAGGAGGAGGGCAGGAGGTGCTCCAGGCACGGAGCAGAGATTCCCCTGCACCCCTGGGGCAGCCCATGGCGAGGCAGCTGTGCCCTGCACCCATGGGGGCCCCCGGGGAGCAGAGATCCCCCTGCACCCGGGGAGGAGCCCACGCCGCAGCAGGGGATGTGCCCGGAGGAGGCTGGGACCCCGGGGGAAGCCCGCGCTGGAGCAGGCTCCTGGCAGGAGCTGTGGCCCCGTGGGGAGAGGAGCCCAGGCTGGAGCAGGGTTGCTGGCAGGAATTGGGACCCCCGCGGGGGACCCACGCTGGAGCAGGCTGCTCCTGAGGGGCTGCACCCCGGGGAAGGGACCCACGCTGGGGCAGTGCGTGAAGAGCTGCAGCCCCGGGGAAGGACCCACGCTGGGGCAGCGCGTGGAGGACTGTCTGCCGTGGGAGGGACCCACGCTGGGGCAGGGAGGAGTGTGAGGAGTCCTCCCCTGGGGAGGAAGGAGCGGCAGAGACGACGTGTGATGGACTGACCGCAGCCCCCATCCCCGTCCCTTTGCACTGCTGGTGGGAGGAGGTGGAGAAATGGGGAGTGAAGTTGAGCCCGGGAAGAAGGGAGGGGTGGGGGGAAGGTGTTTTAAGATTTGGTTTTATTTCTCATTACCCTGCTCTGATTTGACTGGTAATAAATTAAACTGATTTCCCCAGGTCGAGTCTGTTTGCCCGTGATGGTAACTGGTGAATGATCTCTCCCTGCCCTTATCTCGACCCACGAGCCTTTCACTATATTTTCTCTCCCCTGCCCAGCTGAGGAGGGCAGTGACCGAGCAGCTTTGGTGGGCACCTGGCATCCAGCCAGGGTCAGCCCACCACACCAGCAGACGCCTGGACCAGGACCATCACCTTCTTCCAGGGGAAGCCGGCAGGATTGTCGGCCCCATACAGGGGGAGAGGCAAGGGATGTATCCCCATGTCCCATCTGCTATAAGCTATGGGGCATGAGCACCCAGGAGTCCAGGCTTAGCCTTCCCTTTCTGCAGCAGAGCTGCTTTTGCAGACGCTGGCCCCACTTCTCCTCCCTCATCCCTAGGAGGAACTCAGGCATCCTCTGGCTGGATTTGGGGCTTGCAGTGATGAGACTCAGGCTGTCCTTAGCCTTGCTGCGGTACCAAATACCTTCATCTCACCATGCAGAGCCATTTGAGATGCCCCCAGAGTTACCCACCTGGTTCCCAAGGGCCCTGTGTCCTGTGGGTCCCATGTCACCTCTGCCTACCCCATATGCCAGCCTGATAGCCCATGAGTGTCAAATGGCTCACATCTGGGTGAGAAGATGGAGCTCAGACCCTCGCACCTGCGCATCCTGAACCAAACACCAGAGAGGAGGTGATGGAGGCCAGGTCCTTGACTACATGTCAGAGTCCTCTCCTGAAGCACCATCCTGTGGGCACAGCCAGGACATACAGGGAGAAAGCACAAGGCAAAGGTTTGGTGCCTTCAAGGAACCTCCCAAGCAGATATTTCATGGCATATGCCAGACTCTGAGGGCTGAGATCTGGACAAACCTTCTGCACCTGATGCCACCTCTCCTGTTTGAAAATTCAGATGCGATCCTATCCCTAAATCACAGCCCAAGCAAGACCTGTGCTATGAGTTGCACTTCCTGAACCTCAGAGGATGCCTGGGTGTCCTGCAGAGCAGACACGACAAATGTTGCTCAGTTGCTGATGTGCACGGGGGAGACAACTGCTCATCTCTGCAAAGTGACACATAACAGATCAAAGCAGGTACAGAAACAGCATCCTGGAAGTGCCTCCAGGACGCCAAGCAAAGAGGTGAATCTTCCTGCCACCAACCCTTTGGCTCATGCATCAACAGTAGCGACACTGTGCAGGGACAGTTCTGCCATTGGATGTCCTTCCTCCAGTCCATAGCCTCGTGCTGGTTTCTCAGAAATCATAAATTTGGGCAAGGTACCAGCCATGGTACCATGGGAAGCTGGCACTGGTGAGCAAGGGGTGCGACTGGACCTTGGGGCTTCATAACCAACGGGGGCTTCTGCGGGGAACCAGGGGAGTGATTAAAACTGTTCAAGGGCAAGGATGCTGTGTGAACTCCAAAACAGTATGAAAATCACGTTATTCTGTCTGCTCCTCCAGCGTGCAGATTATCTGTGCATGCAAAGCTGTTTGGGCAAGGTGGAGGAGTCACATCTGAAGCAGAACAATTTGTCTTAGAGAGTGTACAAGGCACCCAGCGTGAGTCCAGTATGAACCCCATAACTGTAGGGGAGCTTTGGGGTGCAGAGTCTTGCAACCTGTGTACAGGCAACCATATCAGTAATGGCCTAGAAGGCCAAGATTGCCTCAATCATGACATCAGATAGAGCTAATTTGAGTATGGATGTAGTAGAATTGGGACCAATAAGGGGGAAAAAAGTAATTGTGGGCAGACTGGGCTGAGAAAAAGAGGTACTAAAGTAGAAATAGGAAAAAAAGTTATGAAACCAGGTAAGGAACACAGGAGGATGGGATTTTTTGGTGGTCGGAGGATGGATGCCTACAGACGGTGATGACACTGACCTGGGTACCCAACTGTATGGGATGCCCTTAGACAACTCGCTGCACTCTCCATCAGGGCTATGTCCAAAAGACTTAGTGCAAGAGGGTAAAAAGGGAGACACTTGTACCCCGGCATGCAGAGGTATGAGGAGGGAAGGATGTAAAACTAAATCAGGAGTAGTAGTGTGTGATTCATAAGATTTAAGAGTGATACCTTTATCGTTGTGTTTAATAATGTGCAAAATCAGATCATAGATTAATAATGATAATGTGATCATTAGTTAATTAGGTTGTTGCTTATTCAAGGGATTTATTAGTCTCTCAGTAGGGTGTTGCTTAACCAGTGGACATCATGGCCTTTTGAACACCTGCAGTCCAAAGAGGGAAGGTCGGATCCTGAAGGAATGGTGTTACATATGAGACACGCATGCCACAAGGCAAGAAAGCTCTCTTCCCACTACTGGTAGTGCCCAGATGTTCACGGCAAGTGACGGTCCAACAGCAGAGTAGATGGACCATTGCAACTCCCAAATACTATCAGATACGTCTTGGGAACACTGCCCAAGGAAGACTACCAAGGCAAACCTAGCAGAGGGAAAGACAAATAATGTTGGTTTATTATCTTGGTGATATCAGTTTGTAGGATGCTTGGAAGGTAACTTCTCTGCTTGATTTGCCCATGAAAAAATGAGGTTCCAGGCAAAATATTGTCCAGAACAATGTAAAAGCTACAGAAACCACCAGGGTGCCAGCAGAGCACCAAGCAGGAGACAAGTAGTTGGGAGGAACGGTGCTTTGTCTCTAATACATCAGCCTTTCCCCTTCACTGAACCCTCTTTGAACTCATCTGCGCACATGAAACAGGAAAAAGGTAATCTAATTAAATATTCATCACCAAACACAATCAGGGCTGAGGCTAAGTCCCAGCCTCCATCTCCTGATCCTGCAAAGAGGCAAAGTCAGGAAAAAAGGAGGGTTTCTTGCTGCAGCTACAAATGGAAAATTAAAAGGTAGCAACAATGAATCTTCTTTATCCGGAGTAAGGCAGTAAAAAAAGACTTAAAATCATGTCTGATCATTCCTGCAGACCACATTTAGGGTGGATAGAAAATTCATCAGAAGTTCTTTGCCAGAGAAAGGACAGAGAGGTGAAAAAGGAATGGCAAATGGAAAACCTTCTGCATTTTTTATTTTTAAATCTTTTCATTTGGAGTATTATTATCGCAGCTAGCTAATGTCCACATGTGTAACACAATCCCTGCCAGAGAAGGCGAGGGTCACTGCAGACCTTCCTCCTCGTTTGCCCATGACACTGTCCCTGGGCGATGCATGCTGGCTCTCCTGGCTTTCCTCAGGGCCATCTCAGCACCTTGGAGCCACCCTAGCACATCTCTGGGGTGGTAGACCTTCAGTACCACATACATATGTGGTGATGTGAGCAGAGAAGCTCTGCCGAGACCAGAGAGACGCACATCTTACGGCACAAGAATTGGTCCATCACATCCCATGTGGAAAACTAGTACAGGATTGCTGGTTCTTTGCTTCCTTCTAAAATACCGTTGGGTTGGTAGCCAGAGCACTCAACATCTCCATTCAACGTAAGGTCCAGCCTCAGTGTGTGGCTGACCCCCATCACGCAGTCGATTGGATTTAGTCTCGAGACTTGTGGATGCTCAAGCCTGCCAAGGACTGCTGCTACCCGTTGAAATGGCAAGCCACACGCTTTTCTTTGCAAAGCGCTTCTCAGCAATCACCTCCACATTTTTGGGAGAGCTTTCACGACCCAAACACTTGTTGAAGGTCTTGGCACCTCTGCTGTTTGTTCAATTCTCTCAAAAGCAAACAGGCAGCAACAGGCATGGTGGCTCAGGCCCTCTGGGATCTCCAGCATCAGTTTTTGCTCACAGCAAACTATTTCCAGTCCTCTGTTCCCAACGTTCAGTGTGAGGTGAAATGAAGAACATCCCAGGCTCCTTCACGGGGAGAGGTGGGGCCGGAAGGTGCGTGGTCGAATCATCATGACCACCTTCTTCAGGGAATAGTAGTCTGTGTCCTTCCACGAGTACCACACAATACCATCCGGTCCCAGGACCTTGCGGTTTTTAAGAGAGTATCGGCCGCCCTGTGGTGCAAAGAAAGAAGGATGGTCAGGCATGGGAAACGCACAGAAGCATCATCTGGGTGGGAGCATCAGCAAACTGATTGCTCTGAAACAAGGGAGCAAAGACCTTAATGGTGATGCAGTGATAAGAGCACGTAAAGCCCAACATTTTTCAAATGGTCCCAGTGGAACTGGCATCCAACCATCTCAGGCTACGTGAGTCACCCATACTACAAGTTTCCACCATGTGGTGGTCCCAAATCCCAGTGTGCAGAGGTGTCTCAACACTCGTGCCTGGCCTATGGCACTGAAGAGGCTGGACTGCCTTGGTGCCCAGCACTCATTTTGTTCCCTCCCTGGAGAACAGAGGCTGGTCAAACCAGGAAGGATTGCTATGATGTGGGGACTAACAGCCTCCTCCCAGCCCTGGACATTGTGTGCTAGCGTCTGCATCCTCATCCCTCCGCTTTACCTTGTAGTACACCCCGTTGAGGTTGGAGAAATAGCACTGGTGGTACCACCAGCCTCCATGGGAAATCTCAGCACAGATGTTCCCCGAGTCAGGTGTGCTGAAGCTCCTCTTGTTGTGGTACCAGGCAAAGGAATCCTCCACTGTCCCACTGAACCCATCCACATGCAGGCGGTAATAGTTTGCCTCATCCTCAATGCTGCAAGCGACAAAGGTGGGACCATTTAATGGGGAGTGTTCGAGTCTCCTTTCCAAGCTGGATACTGCATTCCTGATGTGGACACCTAGCAATCATTGAGCTGCTCTGGCCAGGCTCCCTGCTATGATTCATCACCTCCAGAAGCCAAAGATGTTGTATTTTTCCCTTCTGTGGGGTGTGCTCAATTTTGTCATGACTCAGGGCACGTGTTACAGGGCTGAACTGGGCAGACTGAGACTCTAAAACCACAATAAAGGACTGTGGCAGCTTTGGCAAGACAGTCCCTCTAATTACACGGCACTGCCTCCTCTCCATGTAACAAGCATCCTGCTCTTCACCTAGACTGAGCTAATTAGTAATCTGCCCTTTGGCTAGCAAAGGCTGAAGGTCACTGCCATTACCCATGACATCTGATGAGAAAAGTCGGGGTGACCATTCAGAGTACACATTTGCTAGTGGAGGATGCTCTACAGCACATTCAGGCAATGGGATTTTTTTTCCCAACAGTTTTGGGGTCTACTCAAAGCTCTCAAGCTTCAAGTGTTCATGGACATCCTCCCATGGTGGATCACTCCACAGTCACCCACAAGCATTTCCAGTAGACACAAGGAAGGAGTAAATCTGGGACAGTCTAGACAGACTTGGTCACTCCTTATTAAGAAAGGATGTGGCTGGTGTGGTATGGATAAATAAAACATCAAAGGAGGGGAAGAGCTATACACACTGAAGGATGTTGCATCAAGCCCAGCAAGTAAAAGCTATGAGTAAAGAGGGTAAAAATCATAACATGACTCTAAACCAGGGAGATGCTGGAGGACCTGCCCAGCAAGATCACAGGATTCAAAACCATGTTTTTGACATAGACATCAATAATTTTGGCAGGAAAAAATACCCCTAAGCAGCAGGGGACTGTCCATTGGGTCCTACAGCTCCCTTCCTCTGGGGCTGTGGATGTTGGCCATGGCCAAACGACACTGCACATTCACTAGCTCACACCCAGGCTTCAACCCAGAGCAAAAATTGGTGGCCAAATCCAAGTGGAGAAGAAAGGATAGACAGCCTGGACCCAGTCTGAAAAGATCTCTAGACAGAGTCACTCTGACCTCAACAGGGTTCTCATGCCTGAAGGTCTTCCAGCATTGAACCCGTTGTGTCTATGAGAATCAGGGAAGGCCATCCCACTTTTCTACCTGAAGACCTGGTAGAAGGCGTGTTTGTGCTTGTTGTTCCAGTCCTCCAGGTCGATACGCAGAGAGTAGTCCCCTTGGCTTGTCATCTTGTGGATGTTCTCATTGCCCAGCCAGAACTCGCCATTGAGGTCCCCAAAGCCCTCCTTGTACTCATTCCAGGTCCGGTTGAAGTCAACTGAGCCATCCTGACGCCTCTGGATAACTGTCCAGCCCCCACCTGCCAGGAGAGAGATAATGTAGAATGGGAGTCTCCAGGGAGCATCCAAGGGTCCCAGACACGCCCCTTACTGGTGTCACCTCTGAGGATCAATCTGCAGCTCAGCAAAGTGTCTCCTCGTCATGTGTCCTTCCACCAACTGGCAAAATACAGTGTTGATTGCTGCACGGGGATAAAACATGATGCCCGTCATAGCTCACAGAAAGAGGCTCCCACCTCTCCCATGTCTGTTCATGATGGTGTACCCCTGTTGACTGTCAGAGGGTCATTCTAGATCTTAAAGTGGTTTTAAATGAGAGAGAGATGGTAGGTTTTGGGAGGCAAATGTTTTGGGACTGGAACAAACTAGAGATCCTGGAGTTTGGAGATTATTATGTACTGTTCCTGCAGCACCACAGAGGCACACGAGCTCTCCCAGTATTGTCTCACTGTCTCCATCTGCTCTCCCATCTGTCCAAATCCCTCTCTCCTCTCTCTTTTTATTCCAATACTGCAAGCTTGGGGCAGGGAGGGATGGGACTGGGGCCATCTTTTTATTTGCTGTTTGTACAGCCTGTCACTCTGCAGTGTCCAAGATTGTGTTGATGGTCATGCAAATAATAGTAATGACAACAGAGACCACATTGTCTGAACAGCCTGTTTCTTAATGAGCACGTGCATCCCAAAGCAGCAATCACCTGTAGATACTACAGTAGGGAAGATGCCTACGTGTGGAGAGCTGAACCCCTTCCTCCAGCATGGGACATGTTGATATGATGCATCCCTCTGGGCTGGAGCAGATCCATGGGGCAAGGGACTGGCCATCCACTGCCCCATTTCCCTGACGATTGTAATTTTTCTTCCAAAAGTCAAGTGTTGCAAACTGGTTTTGTTAGTAATTTTGGGCCTTGGGGTGACAGTAGTGTGCCCCGTATTGATATTTAGACAGCAAGGGTGTGGGAGGTCACCTGCTCCCTCATTTACACTCCAAAATATCTGTGGGAGAGGATTTACCTCCCCGCTTCCTTACTTCAGCAAGCTACAACTAGTGGTTGACCCCCACACAGCCCTCAGCTACCCAGAGATACTCCCAGTGACCAGCTGCTACTCCAGAAGGGCTTCTCTTTCCCTCAGCTCCGTGTCATATCCACTAGTGTGTTGCAAGTATCTTGGATGCATGAGGACATCTCAAAGAGCACTAAACACCTGTATTTAGGCAACTGAAACCCAGCCATAATGTCTGGTTTGAACTATTCATCCAAACCCCTCCTTTAGTCCACAGAAAGGACAAGTCCTCTGTCCCTGGCAAAGAGCCCTTCTGGAGATGCTACTCTCACTGACTATAAGGTAGCCTCAAAATAGCTCAGGTTTAAGATACTGCTCTCAGGTTAGACAAATCCCACCCAAAGTTCTCTAGAAGATGTTGTAGGTGCCTCCTGCAGTACCTTCGGTGTCCATCTCACACAGCACTTCAATAGGCATCCCTCTGATGGAGGGCATGATGCTGTAGACACCAGACCGCCGGAGCCCGTTGTAGTAAACGGAAGCACAGTCGATGGGGCAGTTCCTGGCATGCTTCACCTCTGAGCGAGAAAGCAGAGAAACACGGCATTTAATGCATAGCGTGGAGAAAGGGGCATGCAACCAAAGCCAGCACCATTTTCATGCAATTGTAATGCAGAGCCGGGCAAATAATCCTGGATCCAGAGCTCCTTCTAAAGCTGAAAACCTCTGCAGCACACTGGCTTCACGCCCGAGTGCAGTGCCCTATTAGTGGTAATGTTTGTTAGCACAGATCTGCACTTAAGGATGCTGTGGCTGAGGAAAGATCTTCAGTTCAACTGGTTTTGTAATGGCAACATGGAAATGATATGCATTTTGCCAGGCTCAAATTAGATTATATCTCACACCAAAATGTCTTACACCTTGATAAAGAATAGGCTGGTTCTCGAGCAATGGTAGGTGTAGATAATAGTGGAAGGTTTTTCTTCTCCCAAACTGCTGCTGTGGGTTTTGTCTTACAAGGAAAGGGGATCAAACTCATTCTGAAGAACCTAAAGATGTTTTTGACTGGGATATTTCAGGTGGGATTTATTCTACCTGGCACCAGCCGTCTATACTTCAGGCAGGCCATCTCAGCTAGTCCTTAGAGACTTCTGCAGAGGGCAGTTCATCCTGGTTTTACATGGGAGAGGAAAGAAGAGCTGCTCTCCCTCTCTCCCTCCATCACCTACCAAAGGAGCTCAGCTGAGTTGTCTGCACAGAGGTGCACGGTGACATCCAAGATGCCCTGGGGCTGGCTTTCAGCTGTCCCGTGTAGGTTCTGTCTTGTATCTGCCCAGCTTCTGTGGATGTCTTGGATGCTGCAGAGTATTTTGGGTGGCAGTAGGTGTCAGCTGAACTGAGACCCTAGTCATAGCAGTGGAGAGAGCATGCTGAATTCTCTTGGTCCACACACTATTTGTCTTGTTATCTTAAATATCCAGCTCGTGGGGGGACATGCGTATGTAGACACCCACCATGAAGCATCTTCATCTGTGAGCTGAGCCTCCTTGGTGGTATGAATCTCATCTTCAGAAAGAAAGGCACAAAGGCGGCTCACACAGGCAGCTCCCCTTCCTTTTACTCACACAGCTAGACCAGCCTGAAGCACAGCATGGCCTGAATACCAGACTGGGATCACTGGGAGAACCAGGAACCTGAGGAAGGGAGTGAGCAGAAAGCATGCATGGGAGATTGCCCTTCCAGGAAGCATGCAGAAAGGATGAGACCATGGGACTGGCAGACGATGAAAGCTCTTTGTGAATGTGAAAGTAAGTCTGGGGGTGGCAGGGAATGATGGGTGAATAGTTAGAATCATAGGATCATAGAATCGTTGAGGTTGGAAAAGACCTTGAAGATCATCCACTCCAACCATTAACCTAACACTACCAAGTCTACCACTAAACCAATTAAGGGGAGAGCAATAATTTAATATTTCCTGGCTCAGTGGCTAGATTATTTTTTAATGAAAGTAAAACTAGAATAGAATCATTAAGGTTGGAAAGGACCTCTAAGATCATCAGTCCAATCAACAACCCAACACCACCATGCCCACTAAACCATGTTGCAACATCCCAGCCCACCAGCTGGAGACGGTGGTGGCTGGGAGGTCCCCCACAGGCTGCAGGTTGGTGACAGGTTGGGGACATCCTTTGAGGTTGGCACCAACCAGCAGTGCTGCTGCAGGGGAGCATGTGGGAGAAACCAGTTGTGTGCAGCAAGCAAGAGGTCAGGGAGAGGCAATCTAGACCCAGCAAGCATCCAGGACAGCAGGCAGAGCCTGATGCCACCTAAAGTTAATCAGCTAAAAGTGCTGCATCAACCAGCTGCACTCAGGCTGGCATTCTCTGGGCCAGAGAAGTCACCATCCTGGTCACACCAAGTTATTGAGATGAATCCCAGCTCTGGCTTGCAGGTGGTTGTCATGGGTGTAGACATCAACTCCGATGTCCTGGTTTTGCACAGAACATTTCTTGCTCAGGGCTCAGAGACACCTGGAAGCAGGTTCCAGTGGAGATGTTTATGCTACCTCCATCGCGACATGGATGGCCAAAAGAGCTTTAAGAGTGCGATGGAAAAGACTTAGACTAGTTGGCTCAGGGGAGAAGTAACATGACTTTCCCTCCCCAGGCATCACCAGCTCAAATCAGCTCAACATTGATAGATGAAAGCCATTCACGGTTCAGCTGTGCATGCTGCCTCAGTCATCCCAACCAGCCCGCTCCTTGACCGACAAGACAGATGCTGTCTCTACAGGTTCCTCAGCCACAGTTTGTGGAAGGCTGGAAGACTATTCAGAAGTATTTTTTCATCTTTCTCTGATGCTCCTCATGGATATCTGCTGTGGGATATGGGATTTGGATCATGGGGACCAGACTGGCACATCTGGTCTTTTCTTCTCAAACACCACCACCCCCTTTCCATGGACCCAGAGACTCAAACAGGTTGCAAAATCAACTCATTTTCCCTTCCAGCACCTCAAGGTTGAGCTTTGCAGATCCTGGCTGTGGTAGGCACTGGTCAAAATGTTTTCACGGCAGTGGGTTCTTTGGCAGAAAATGGGGTTTTAGTCAAACTGAACCTCGAATTCTTTAACTGAATGTTCCCATGTTTGCCAAAAAACAAAGGAAACATTCCAGGGACTAACAAGGAAACCAACCAAAAACCTGGCAAAAATTTAAATGCATTCATTAAAAAAAGAGCGTGTGAGAAATAACAGAAAATAGTTGTTTTATAAAGTTGAAGATTTTCACCAAAGCCATAATTTCATGCTGTGAATTTTTGAAGAAAAAAAATCTTGGGGTTTTTTGGTGGGTTTTTTTGGATGGAAAAGCAGCCCTTGGAGTTGGGAGGAAGGCTCACGTCACTGACTGCAGGTGGGGTGATGGTAGGAGCAATGCCAGCCTGCTTGTCAGAGCCTGAGCTGGTCCATGAGAGCATCTCACACCGTGCATGGAGAGAAAAAGGAGCCACCGAGGGACAGGACCCCTCTCCTAGATGGCAAGGAAACCATCCCCAGAGGTGTCCATTGCTCTGAGGAGCCCTCCTGGCTGCCTTGGAGAGGCAAGTTGGGTGAGATCCGACTCCTGGCCAATGCAAAGGGGATTTAAAGCAGTTTTCCCACACCCTTTCCCTGCAGCCCCGCCTTGAGAAAGGTTCTAAGGGTGAAGCATCCCCTCCCACCCTGCTCCAGCAGCTCCCCATCACCTGGATGGTGCGTCTCCTCCTGCACCCTCATCTCAGCGGGGCCGAGGCAGGTGGGGTTACGCCAGGCCCAGTCGGTCAGGACGGAGATGTTGTTTATCTGCGCCTGCATGTCGTAGAGCAGCGTGGCCTGGATGTGCTGCAGGGTGCTGGCCTCGCTGTACCGATGCTCCAGGTCCTGCACCCGTTGGGCAAGGCTGTGGTTGCGGCCGGCTGCCTCCTCGTGCTGTGGGCAGGGAGAAAGGTGGGTTGGGGGGGGATGCCTGGGGACTGGCACGTAGCTGGGGGCATGGCCCGGGGACCCCCCAGGGATGGGCACATAGGGGAGAGCGGGCAGAGGAGCGCTCGTTGCATGCACCAACAGAGACCAAGGACCCCAAGGACGGTGCCTGCACCCTCACCCTCACCCTGCAGCCCCACAGCAGCCCCCAGCCCACCGTGGGAGCCACAGGCAGCTTGATATTCCCAGGCTGTGGTGCAGGCAGGGCGTGCACAGGCAAGCCTACGGCTGCAAGAGCAAGGCAAGCGTATAGGGTTCCTCTGCAAACACCCTCCTGTCTGCAACCCATTGCAACGTGGATGTGGCTTCTATATATTTAGCAATGCTGCCACGGCTGGGTTTTCCTTGCAAAAAGTTGTCCGATATCCCCTTGAACCATATAATGTTTTATAAAATTATAAGGAGCTCCGCAGTTTATCGACACCTTGCATGGTGAGCCACCTCCTGCTCCTTGGGCAACGGCCGGTGTCCTGCAAACAGCAATGACCTCATCCATGCTATGCAAGGAGTGGGTGTGATTCAGGACCCCAGCCTCTTTCACGACCCTTTTACTGCTTGTTTTTAGGACAACCAGTCTCTGATCCTATGCAAAATATATGTGCAAGCTGGCTAGAGATGTCTACAGCTCATACCAGGAGACGGGCACCCTGAGCCCCACCAGCATGCACCGAACATGCCCTGGATGTAGCCACTGCAGACACGCTCATCTCTTGTTCAGTGCTCCCTGTCCATTAGATGGCAGAGCAGGCCTTGAACAGCACCTCCAAAATCCCACAGCAGCCTGGCAACCCTTCCTGCCTCCCCTGGGCAGTGCAACAGCTCTACACCGTGCTCCCCAATACCCTCCCGTGGGTCCGGCAATCCCATACCCCCATCTGCGGTGGAGGGATGCTGGTTCTCTGCCAGCACTGCCCTTCCCTGTCCCCCGATGGGGACCTCTCATCCCCCATCACCCGCTCTACATCACTGCCTCGGGCTCACAAGCCACCTTAAGACCCTGAAAATAAATGAGTTTATTTTCTCACCTCCCTGTCCCCAGCATCAGGGACAAATCTGGAATTTTTAGGCATCCGTGCAAGCAAAAGGCTTATTAAATATCCCTGGGGACACAGAGATCTGGCACTCGACTCATCACTACCTGCAAAACTGCAGTGGTGCTGCTGGGGGTCGGGGATTTCCTTCAGCTGGAAGGGGTTTGCATGCCCGGAATATGTTTTCTCCTCTTCCAAGCTGCTCCCAGGACCCAGCTCACACCTCCGTCCCCATTCCTGCCAGGACTTGTCTCAGCTTGCTATTCCCAGGAGATGGCATCCCCACTGCTGGGTTATTGTACCAACAACTAATGGCAGCTCTGTAATATCCTTCCCAGTGCTGCTTGAGCATCGCCTGCATGGCCCTGCTAAAAGCCCACTAAACCTGCCTGTATCCCAAAATCCAGAGCAGCTAGATAGGCAGGGGCAGCAAAGTGGGAATTACAGCATGCGATGACACAGTGCTTTCCTTCTCAGGACTGCAACATCTCCGGCTCCACCATAAATCAGCTGTCCCCCCCCACCTGCTCTGTGAGCTGTGACTGATACAGGCTTCTTCCAGCTCCCTTCACCCACGCATCAGCTCTCCGAGTAAACCCCATGATGCTTTCTCCCAGACAGTCCCCTCCTCCACAGCTGATACCTTTTTTTCCCTGCTGCTGATTAAAAATGGCACAGTCAGACCACCACCACGGTGCTCCCTTCACCGCATCCCTCTGCGCCGGTGGGACGGGGGCTGTATTTTTGCAGAGCGGGATTCTGCTCTGTGCATTGCCCAGCCGTGCAAATGCAATAGGACTGGAAATGCATTGGGAGCGCTGGGCGAGGGGGTTCCTTTTGCTCCCTAAATCATGCTGGAAGGTGGGAGGTGGGGAGGGAAGAAAGGACACGGATGGGGCAACCTCATCTGACGCAGTTTGGGTGTCCTCGTTAGCCCGAGAGGAGCTGTGACCTGGAAGAGCCTGTTGCTCTCACCCAGCTCAGAAAGGGATGCTGAGCTCAGAGAGACGTCTCTGCTTGGACAGACAAGCCCACGCTGAGCTCCCGGAGAAATAACTGACGGCAAACCCCAGGGAGACCAACCCGCAGCAGCCAGAGGCCGATTTATGAAGGCGGATTAAGGGAGGAACGGAGGCAGAGGAGACCTCCCCAGGCTGACACAGCGGGGAATTCAGCAGGGCAGCTCCTGGGTGATGCGAGGGGATGCAGGAGGAAAGCAGTTTCCCAGGCTGGGCACAGGCGTTGGGAAGTGGCCAGATCAAAGCAGAGGGAAAAGTCCTTACAGGAGAGTCCCGAAGCCGCAGGGAGCAGAGGCGAGCAGCTCAGCAGCCCTTGCTGCCTCTGGCTTCCTCCATTCAGCTATAACTCCCCGTGCAGCATTCAGTTTTGCTTCTTGCTTCCCCCCCCCGCCTCCCATGCTTGGAGGGCGACAGGACACACTCACTGCGATCCGCTAAACTCTCCAGATTTTGTTTTCTTCCTTCTTCTTCTGGGCCTCCCATCCCTTTATTTTTTTTAGACTCATGGAAAAAAAATCGAGGTTGGAAGAAATGGCTGGAGGTCTCCAGCCCACCCCCCCTGCAGAAGGCAGGGCCAATTTCCAAACTGGATCCCGTTGCTCAGGGCCTTTTCCAGTCGAGGTCTGAAACTCTCTCCAAATGATCCCGAAAGATCTCAGAGGATGTCCCCTTTCTGAGCGCGGCAGTATCTTGGTGACACAGATGCTGCTGGCACTGTCCCCCAGAGATGAACCGCTTGGAGACACCTAGATAGGACCTGGGACCTGGCTGCTCCGGGACACCTGGGTGCACCCTGTGTCCCTCTGCTCTCCTTGTAGGGTGAGGAGCACAGCAGCACCCCAGAGCAGGCACATCTCCTTCAGAACCGCTCACCTGGGCTCCCGTTGAGGAGAAGTGAGCTCTCCCAACAAATCCCATCCTCCAGAAGACCTCCAAGAGGTCCTAGCAGCATCTATGCCTACATTCACTGCTCAGATCTCTATGAGATCGGCTGGATCCCACAGACACCCTTGCATGGCAGACATGGCAGGTGGGCAAGAGGTGCTGCTCCAGAAGCATCTCTGTCCACCAGCTTCTCCCCAGCTGCCAGGCATGGGCAGGAGACCCACGGTAGGCTGTGAAAGCATCCAGTATCTGTCTAAGGACGATTCAGTAAAAAAAAAAAAAATAGCCAATAGCAGGGAAAGGAATAATAAACTAAAAAAAATGACATAGAAATTACCAGGCAGGTGATAAGGGAGACAACTAGGAAGAGCAGAGGCTTCAGCCACTGCTGATGGGGCAGGAAGGGACCTGCTGGGGCATGGCCTTCACCAGGGTCTGCCTGAGCCCTGCAGCAGATGAGAAGGGAGAAACACAATTATCAGGAGTCTTAATGGGCTTGCTGGTCTCCGCAAGACTTATTATGGGATCTTCAGGGGAAAGGGTAAAGGTGGGGAAAGGTCAGGGTGGGTGGGGTGGGGGATGAGTGTAGGAAAATGGAGAGATGGGGGAGTTAAAAAAGGGCTGGACATGCTTAAACCAGCTGCCAGTCAGTGCCCTTGTCTGACTGAGCCCGATCACTGCCGTCTGCCTTCTCTTACGCAGTCTTTTCCTCAGCTTTTTTTTTTTCTTGAGCGTAATCTCCCTCTCTCCTATGTGTGAGTGCTGCAGGGTCTAAGTGCCCACAACTGGAGGGACGTGGGCCATAGGGCTCACAAGTCTAGGTCAGGGCGTACATGCATGTGCACAGGCACATCCGTGTGTATGCGCATAGGTGTGTGTATGTTTATGTGCACATGCATGTGCATGTATGAGGGGTCTAAACTCCAGTGGCTGGAAAGACCTGGGAGTCTTTGTATTTCCCCAGTGAATTTAATTGTATGTAACTCGCCAGCAAACTTCAATCTGGACCAGCTGGTGAGCAGGAGGAGACCGGCATGCAGGGTAAGAAGGTGCAGGATCCGGGCATGGATATTAGATGGACCAAGAGCCCGTGCTGCACATCTAATTCCCTCGCCTGAACACCGAGCATCCTGTTCGAGGCCATCAGCTCAGCTCCCTCCATGGCCACCACCAAGCAACCCACACCTCCGGAGGGAAATTGGTTCTCCTCCCTCTTCCCTCTGACTCTGAAGACACCCTGCACGACTGCCGTAGACCAAACACGGTCTGCATGTTTAGATGGGTCTTGCCTTTAGGTGGGTGATTTCAGATTCTGGAAATGAAGAATGGATTAAGAGCATGAACACTGCAGGGAAAATATTTAGCGCATTCTCACCCATCTCCCTCCTTGGCTCTGAGCTGGAGAGGTCAGTGAAAGAGCTGCAGCTCCAGGTAGCTCAGAAGTATATTTTGGGGCCAGCGCAGGGAGGTGGGACAGGGGAAGGACAGATTAAACAGTCCTAAGGGACAAAATGTCACCAGAGGATGAATGTGGGAAGTTGGGAGACTGAAGAACGATTGCACCAGCTTGTCCTAGTGCAAGTGCAAAGAGAAAATGGGAGAGGAGCAGTGGAAAGCGGGTGAGAAGGCAGGACCATAGAATCATAGAATCGTTTAGGTTGGAAAAGACCTTTAAGATCATCCAGTCCAACCATTAACCTACACTGCCAAGTCTACTCTAAGCCAATCAAGGGTAGACTAGACTAAACCATGTCCCCAAGTGCCACATCTGCCCGTTTTTTGAACACTTCCAGGGATGGTGACTCCCCCACCTCTCTGGGCAGCCTGTTCCAATGCTTGACCACCCTTTCCGTAAAGGAATTTTTCCTAATTTCCAACCTAAACCTCCCCTGGTGCAGCTTGAGCCCATTTCCTCTCATCCTATCGCTAACTAGGATGGGGCACAGGGGCCAAGATGGGAGGAGGGAGCCTGGGTGCGGGGCACGGAGTGGGTCTGCCTGAGCACGAGCACCCATCCTGCCTCACGTGCCTCCCTCCCTTCCTCCATCGCACCAGGAACGTCTTGCTCCCACGGAGACACCCACGGCGCAGATGCCCACCCAACAGCATGGCCATCGGAGCGCTCAAACGGCCTCGCTCTCCCCTTCGCTGCTTGAAGGAGACTTTCTGAACAGGGACCCCAAAGGCGAGGATGAAAGGAAGCTGAATAGAGAATAAATCACCCCCAGAGCCAGACCATCTCAGACCTCATCTCCTTCAAGAGCAAAGACAAGGGTTGCTATTCACCCAGCGGTCTGGGGGCTCTTCCAGCTGACACCAGTAGATTGCTGCTGGTTCTTCTGCACATCTCGTCAGCAGCCCAGTGAGATTTCTTAGCTGGGAAACAACTCCTACAGCCAGCAAAAACACACCCTGCTCCCTGCCTGCTCCTGGTTACAACGCTCTGCCAGCTGCTGCTTGCCACTGCTGACAGCCAAGCCAAATGTTTGCCAGGCAAAGCCAAGGGGCAGTGCCAAACATCTGAGCGCTTCAGAGGTGCCAAACAAAGCTGGAAAAAAAGTATTAGCATGAAGCTTTAGGCTGCGAGGCTGGTGAACAGAGCTGGGCTGGGATGAGCACCAGAAAGGAGACTGCAGGAAGGGTGCCATGGGCTGGAGATCAGGGCTTTTCCTGCTCAGCTGTGGCGATCAGAGATGTGGTCCTCCACCGGCCACTCAAAACTCCAGATCTAGTCTGGGATCTCGCTGCGGGCACCGGGATAGATCAGCAACCCCTTCTAGGCAGGCATGAAGGTGGAGATAGCACAGATAAAAAAACCGAAAGGTTTGTGGTTAATGTTAAGCAAGATCAGCCCTGGAAGGCTCCTGAGCCATCACAGCAGGAGCAGGTGGGGTTTAATGGATATCGCAGCCCGTGGTCAGAACAACACCATATGCTTCCCCCTGCAACTGCTGGGAGCTGGACGGGACCATAGGGAGGGACCATGGGCACCCGCACGGAGGGTGTCTGTGAAGGGCAGCCCTTTACCTGGAGCTCAAGGACTTTGATGCGGTGCCGGTGGTTCCTCAGCTCCTCCTGCAGCTCTGAAATCAGCTCCCGCAGCTCCAGGACCTGCTGCTTGCGTTCCTCATTCTCGTGGAGCCAGTAGGACACCTCATCGGTGCAACGAAACATGTCCGGGCACCGCTGCTCGTCCCCCTGCGGCAGCGTGGCCACGATCTTACAGCGGCCATTGGGCAGCACCTGGTTGCTGTACTCACCGCACTGGATCAGGCCCGTGCCCTCCTGGGGACCCTCGTGGTCTCTGTACGCCGCGGGCAGGGATTTCTGCAGCGAGGGGCTGCTCAGCATGGCCATGAGGATGAGGGATAGCAAACCTGCCCTGGTAGAGCTGGTGCAGGGGCAGACCTCCATCAGGCAGGTGAGGATGGTCCCCGGCAATGACCCCACGTGTCTCATCCTCAAACACCACTGGGGAGAAAGGTGGCAGTCCCCAGAGCATAACACCAGGTCTTCTCCCAAGAGCTAGCTGGTGAGGTTGCAGCTACATGGGAACAGAGCATCAGTAGGGATCCCAGAACTCCTGCCAAGGGGGTCACTGCAGGCAAGGGACTCGCCTGTCCCCATAGAGCATCCTCCCTGGTGTCACCCTTGGGCCACCAAGCTGGGACCAGCTGCGGTGGGAGAGTCCCTGCTCTCCTGGCCAGGCTCCACCGGCTTTGTGGGCTGCGTTTCCCCTCCTGCAGAGCTGCCGGTTGGCTTGGAGGGTGCTGACATCTGGCTGGGGCTGGTCAGCCCCTCGGGCAGGGCTTTCTGCCCACGCAGGTTTGTGTATGGGAAGGAGCTGGTTCCCTCAGACGGGGCATCCTGCTACACCGTTGCTCCCTGAAATGGGAACCAGAGCAAGGAGACAGGTGATAGAGGGGAAGGATGAGAAACCAACTCCCCACCATGCTGTCCACCCTCAGCAAACCGACAGGTCCCCCCACTTTCCCTGGGCCCCTCCAGCCATCCCCACAGCCCAAGGACACAAGGCATGGATTTGGGTCTCTCTCCATGTCCCTGTCTATGACATTTTCTTGGCAGATGTAACTATAAATGGAGTTATCAAGTGAACCGTGTCCATCTGCATGAGAAGCCCAGACTACCAACCCACCCTTGGGCAGGGTTAGACCACCAACCCATCCTTGGGGCAGTCTAGATGGGCCCTGGCCATGGGCTGATTGCCCAACATGGGCTCAGGTCCAAAGGGGGATGGAAGGATGGTGGCCTGGCCACCATCCAGGTGAGAAAAATATGTGACTTGGTCCTTTTTATCCTGAGAAATTGGGCTCCCCTTGCAGCCAGAGCTGCCCTCTGATCCCTGCCCATCACCGGAGCTCCCAGCCATGGCATCATGCTCTGAGTCTGCTCCCAAGGTTTCTCCCAACCAAAAGCCATCCTTGTCCCACTCCAGTGAGGATGAGGAACTGGGAGGGATGCGGCAGCTCCCAGCAAGCAGCACCCCAGCTCCCAACATACCTTCAAAAGTCCTGGCCAGGCTCTCCGGCGGCAAGAGCAGAGAGCAGCGAGCACCAACTGGTCATGGGGAGTGGGGTGTGATTTAGGGGACACGGAATGCTTATTCCCCCTGATCCTATCACCGCACTATAAATAGGGTCAAGAGAGCGGCTGGTCTCAGACGATGCATGGGAGGGAGGAGCGCAGGTCCCAGCATGACCTTATCAGCATGCGGGGGATTAAGCTGGTGCCTTGGCAGGAGGGCACAGCTCCCCCTTGCCTAGAAACCCCCTGTCCCACCCCAGGGATGTGTTTTGGGGAGAGGGTAGGTTCATCCAGTGTACAGTGACCTGCCCCATCCCAGCAGTTTTTGGGGGGAGAGGTTCCCAACCTGGCCATGGGCAGGGGGTCGGGGCAGGGAACAGACATAATTTATTTTATTCACTAGCCCAGGGCTTCCTCGTTGGCTGCTGGGTTTTCTTCCCTTAATGCAAAGAGTTTCCAGATGATGTTCCCAGACTGATTCTCACAAAGCAGTTACTCAAACCAGCTCAGATGGCCTCCAAAAACAGAGGAACTACCTGGGGAAGCAGAGCGTCATTAACAAATGTCTGCTCGGGTGGTTTGAAGAGGTGCTGAACTTCACCGGTCCTCCAGCAGCTATCCCAGATGGCCACCTAGGCATCCTTTGGAGGACCTGTCACCTCCATGGACAGGACCCTCCTGCACCGCCGGTGGCTCCCAGCAAGGCTGCGGGTCTGCGTGAGATAAGGAGAAGACACAGCTTGCATGACATCCGAGCATCCCGACCCTACATGCCATGGTGGGGCCATCTCCTGCCCTGAGCTCCCCTCTAGCTGGATCCAGCCCGGTGGATCCAGTCTCTTCCCCTGGGAAGGATGAAACCTGAGTTTAGCTCCAGGGTTAGGCAGAAAAACTAAAAGCCCAGCCGAATCGCCAGCCCACAACCAGCTCCCAGCTTTGATTTTGGCTTGTAAAAATGTTAGGTGAAGGGGTTTTATTTGTTTTCTTTGTCTCTGCAGGGAGCTGGTCAGGGCAGAGCAGGGGGATGTGCTGCCTCTGAGTCCTGCCAGCTCAGGACACAGTCCTGAGCCCCTGGGCTGATTTTGGCATCTCCGGCACAGCAGGCATCTCTGTGTCCGTATCCACCACCCAGGGTGGTTTGGAGAAGAAGGGACCCGAGCAGCAAGTCCCCCATGCGAGCAGAGGCTGTCCCAAGTTCACACACACTAATGGACGGAGAGCAACGAGCCCAGGCAGGGAGAAGATCACCCCATCTCCCCCCAGCCAGGAGGACCTCCTGAGGACACTTCTTACCGGGGCAGGGATCTGGATTGCTCCGAAAATCACACCTCTTCGCACATGCTGCCTCCAGCCAAGCTACCCTCTGCAATTTTTCAAGCGTGGCTGTGCTTCGCTTCAACATCCACTTGTGGGAGAGAAAAATAAGGCTGAAGCATCCTCCCTGGAGCTGGCAGGAGCTGTGCCAGCCCAGCGTGCAACCAGTCTGGACAGCAGTGCTGGGTAAAGCAGGAGCACAGTGGGGAGAGGGACCCCAAGATCATCCTGCAAAGCTCTGAGGGACACAAAGACAAGTACTGTGTGAAGGAACGCCATGGGATGAGAAAATGGGGCTGGGGGCCAGGGGAAGCCAGAAAAAGGTCATTGCAGGGAAAGCAGGAGTGGTGGACCATCTGGACGTGATGAGCGTGAAGACCTTCCAGTGCTGATGCTTCTTTTTGGGCTGGATCCCACCACTGCACCAGTAAACCCCACTTCACCACCACAAGAGCTGTTCCTCTGCCCAGATGTAGACATTTACCCCTCAGGCTTGTCCTGAGTCACCCCATGGCCAGCAGAGAGAAAAAGGATGCGATGGTAGGCACCAACATGGCTGTAAGATTAATTGCACCCCATAGCCAGCTCTTTATGGGGTGGTATGGGGTGGGGATCGGGGCAGGGGACCAAGGGGAACATCTCGCTCTCAAATCCCAGTCAAGAGCTCCTCCAGTGTGATTAGCTAAAGACCAGCTTTCCTTTATTGTACACGAGTGGATAGACATTTAACGTGCTTGTCTATAATGAAATCCATTACCCTTGTCTTTCACGGAGGCCCTACAGTTCTGGTTCCCCCTTTTCATGGCCGGAGGTGGCGGGGGAGAGGAGGTGGAGGAGGGATGGAGCAAGGTACAGCCAGGCCCTTTGTGCGGCCACTCAGGAGGCACTCTCCCCATAAATGTTTGGGCTCCTAAATGGATCTGACCTCCTCTCCTCCAGCCCCTTTCCCTTTCATTTTCTTTTCCTCATTATTCTTGGGGGAAAAAAAAAAGAAACCCTCGTCCGGATCATTAGCGTCAGAGGCAGAGACGGGCGCCGAGTGCCACATGGAAGAGGCGAACGTACATTTCGTTCAATGCCCCTCGAGTGGTGTTTCGCTCAAGGCTGCTCCTTCACAAAGGGAGATGTGAAAATGGTCTCCGCTGGCGGCTCGCTGCTGGCTGCCCTGACAGGGCTTGATGCAAAGCTGCCTCTTCAGGGAGACAAAGCGCGGCCATTTCTTCTGCCTTCGATTGATGTCTGAGTTGTTTGGGGAGCATTTAGCGAGGAGGGGAGAGGGGAGGGCAGGGGGAATTCAATGAGAGAGCCTGGGCGATGCTAATAGAGATAACGGCTCTGAAAGGCTCAAGGTTGAGCGCTTGGCGTTTGGTTTGCCCGTCTTCGGCATCCTTCCCTGCTGTTTGGGGGGACATCGGCTACAACCCCTCCCATGGTCTGGGATTAAGTGAAGCCAACATCAGGAGCCCTGGGTACCCCTTGGCTACCTCTTTCCAAAGCCTTAGATGCAGATTACACCACCCTGTTGGGGAGTAGCTGTTGCTGAGCATCCATCTCCCCAGCATGCTGTGAAGAGCAACACCATGAAGCCTATGCCACCACCAGCCTCCCCTGCCACGAGCACGTCTTCTTCTGCTTCCTCCCAAACACAGGAATGCACAACATTTCCATGGGCATGCAACACCTGCTCTTCCCACTCCATCCCAAATCCCACTCCATCTGCTCCCCACTGTAGTTTCTGGAGGAGATGAGGTCTCCACCACCATCGCCCAGGTGCTGCAGCCTCTCGTCCGCTCAATGAGCCTGTGCCCAGCCTTCAACAGCTCACACGCCCTCGGTGTGCAAACAACTGGTCTCTCTTTGAGGGACAAATGTCAAAACCTGCAATACTTCTACATCTCTTGTTCCTGTCCAATGGAGTGAAGAGACCCCCAGGCATCCCTGGCTAACTCTCCATCCCTGACTCTGCCTTGGTCTCCTGGAGGAAAGGACAAACCAACGCAACTCTACCTACCCCAACCTATTAGGATTGCAATGACCCGAATTAGCTCCCACCACTAACACAAATAATCGGTGATTTGTTATAAAATAATCAGCAGTAAAAGGCAGTTCAGAGGCTCCTGAAGACCTGAGGAGCCCCAAAATCAGAGTAAACTTTAGTGCTGCTCTCCTGCCCACAGTCATGCTCCACAAATATCAGCAAAAGCTGTACCCTGAGGTATAGGGGCCATGGGCTTCCAGGGCTCATGCTCTCTGCCAGCCCCAAGCCCTGGATGCAAAACTGCACCGGGATGCCCTGCCCTGGGTAGCCCCTGCCTAGGAAGGGTAAGGGGGAGCCAGGTGCACCTGATGGAGATTTAGAGTCCAGCTGGAGCTGGGGATCTGCTTGTGCTCAGGAAGGCACCGCAGGTCTCGGGGCCACTTTGGGATCCTGCAAGGATCCAGCTCTGCCTGGGGGCTTTGTTAAGTGCCTTCACCCTTAATCCTCCCCAAGAGCACCAGCCCTGGGCAGAGGCAGCATCTTGAAGGGGCAAGCAAGGCTGTTCACTCCCTGCAGCCTCCCAAATCCCCCTCCCATCCTTCCTTCTCTCCTGCAATTTCAGTGTGTGATTTAAAGAGAGATGAAGGCGCAGAAAGGAGGAAAACAGGACACGGCTGAGTGTCACTGGGGCTGGAGAAGGTTCTGGGTGCAGTTCTCCTCCCACGGGACCCCGAAAGGCAGCATGAGCTCTGGGTTGCAGGAATGAAGTCCTTGCTGGGCTCCTAAACCCTGCCAAAAGCCAGCTCCCGCCCTAAGAAGCTGTAATCCCTCTTAGGGGCACGGGCAATAATCGGGGATTTGGCTCTGGGTGTGCAAATGCGTGTGTGTGTACAGCATACGTGCGTGTCTGCGTGTATATAACTGGGTCAAAAAGAAAAGAAAGGCAGCGTGAATGAGAAAAGAAAATGCCGAATTGGACAATTTTGAGTTCCTGACCCCACCTCTCCTATCGCCCCAGGGTTGGCTCTGCCCTGCGCTAACCCCAGGGCCGGTGCACACCCATGCCGGGCAGGAGGGGATGGTCCGGATCCGGTCCCGGAGGGAGGGCAGGATTTATCCCTGGCATTTTTAACCAGCCAAAAGTCAGGCAGCTCCTCCCAGCCCATGGTCTGGGCTGGCTCTGCCGTCACCGGAGAAGGAGCCACATCCCAGGGGCAGATCGACATCCTCGGATGGGTGGCAGCGACCCGAGGAGCTGTGCTGGGTAGGAGGGGTGTCCCTCTGTGGGGACAGGACACCCCCTCGAACAAGAGGTGAACAGAAAACAAGACAATTTCCAAACCCAAGTGCTGAAATGAGATTAATTCCACCTAAAAGCAAGGGGCAATATTTACTTACCGGGGTTTTTTTCATTACCAGCAGCTGGAATTGAGTGAGAGGTGCACCTCAGGGAGGGTTTCCCATGCAATGTGCTGTCTCGCCCCTGAGAGCTGCTTGCATCCCCAGCTGGAGGGGCAGCTGCCCTCTTCCTGCGCTCCCCAGCTGCTCTGAGCAATTTCAAAACAGTCCACAAACAAGAAAGCTGAGCCTTCGCACAAAAAACAGACTTATTATTATTCCTACCTAAGCCATAATTCCCTGCTGGGGGTTACAGCCTCAAAACCCTGTGACCATCTCGCTGCTCCTACAGCACAGTCGCTCTGGGACATCCATGTCTTTCCTGTGCTGGGGGTGCCCAGGGGTATTTTTGATCCCCTGCATTTCCAAGAAAAATAGTCAACCGTATTTCCCTCAAAAACTCTTAATGAGGGGGATATAAATTGCAATGGATGAGGGTCAGGGCCATTAGTTTCTGCTTTGCAGCTCTGTGCTTGCAGGAATGCTGAATGGGGACATGGATGGGGTCGTGAGCCCTGGTGATGCCCGGTGATGCCCTGGTGATTCCTGGTGATGCTTGGTGATACCTGGTTATGCCTAGTGGTACCTGGTGATGCTTGGTGATGCCCTGGTGATACCCTGGTGATGCCCTGGTAATGTCTGGTGATGCTTGGTGATGCCCTGGTGATGCTTGGTGATTCCTGGTGATGCTTGGTGATACCTGGTTATGCCTAGTGGTACCTGGTGATGCTTGGTGATACCCTGGTGATGCTTGGTGATGCCCTGGTGATGCCCTGGTGATGTCTGGTGATACTCTGGTGATGCCCTGGTAATGTCTGGTGATGCTTGGTGATGCTTGGTGATACCTGGTTATGCCTAGTGGTACCTGGTGATGCTTGGTGATGCCCTGGTGATGCTTGGTGATGCCCTGGTGATGCCCTGGTGATGTCTGGTGATACTCTGGTGATGCCCTGGTAATGTCTGGTGATGCTTGGTGATGCTTGGTGATACCTGGTTATGCCTAGTGGTACCTGGTGATGCTTGGTGATGCCCTGGTGATACTCTGGTGATACCTGGTTATGCCTGGTGATGTCTGGTGGTGCTCTGGTTATGCCTGGTGATGCCTGGTGATACCTGGTGATGCTTGATGATGCCCGCTGATGCCCTGGTGATGCCTGATCTGGCACACATGAGAAAACCAGGTGAGTCAGAGAAAGGTCACCCTGGTATTTGTCCATTCACTGCTGTCCAAGGAGATTGGTGTTGGGGGTAAAACTGGGACAAACAAAACCCATAATGTTCTGGGCTCATCTGCCAGAAGATCAGCAACTCTTTCTGCAGCCGAGAGCCTCCTCTGAGCCAGCTTGGTCCTCACTAGGGAATGCAATCACCTTGATCCCTTGGAGTGCTGCAGAAGGAATGACAGACATAACAGGAATAAAGCCTCAGCCCTTCAGACAGTTCAAGTCAGCTCAGTTGTGATGGCCATGATGAGCCTGACTCCAATGTTCCAAAGCCATGGAAAATCAAGCTGCAGACTCCTGTCATAAATTCTAAAGGGATCAAGATGGAGCTGCAGGACAAGGTTTCTTTGAAAGGATTTGGCCAATTGGGATGAATTTGCTGTCTGGAAAAATCAAGGTGAGAAAGATGAAGGAATTCTGGAGGTACCAGAACATGTCAACATTTTCCAGACTACCAATATTTGAGGAAATTCAGCCACAACAGGGGAGGAACGTGTTCAAAGAGGTGCTCAAAGACTGATGAGCAAACCAGCACCCTCCCTAGAGAGAAAACTCCGCAGCCCCACACATCCCAAATAACAAGCTGGTTTTTTAAAGAGGCGTTGAAAGAGCAAGTGCTCTTGTTCCCTCACCTACTTTTCCAGGCTGCCTTGCTGCAGCATCTTTTAGGGTCATGCACACTGCTCTCCCAGGTGCAGACAGCCTTTCTCCCCCTTTCTTTGGCTCTGCTGACCAGGTACCTCTGCACCAAGACCAGATGCTGCCTGGGAGCATCCAGGCATGGTGGCCACCCAAAGCCCTTCCACTCCAGCCAAGCTCCCCGAGTCTCTGGGTCACCATCATGCTCTGCCTGGTGCGAAACCAGTGCCACACCCCCTGTCCTGGTGCAAGATGTGCGGCTGGTACCCACCAGAGCATCATTTCTAAGGGAGATGAGGGTCATGAAGGATGATCAGGAGCTGCTAAGCAAGGCAAGCATCCTCTTAAACACTTGTGCCGTTGGAAATGTTGCTCCTATAATCAAAAGTGAGGCATTTCTTTACAGAGCAGGGAGATGGGCTGTGCAGCTCCCAGCCAAGGGACACTGTACATGCTGAAAGTCGATTGGCTTGAAGAGGACACTGGAAAAGACTGTGAAAAAGAAATCCATGAAGGGCTATGAAACACTGTGACCCACAGATTGCTCTGGGCATGCGCTGCTTATCAGCCTCTCTTCCTAACAAGCACAAGTTGCTGCAGTGAAGATGCGTCCTTCACCATGAGCTCAGAAGAGCAGCGGAAACAAACCTGTTCAAGCTGTAAAGGCTCTCATCCCTGCAGGAGCTTGCTTGGGTAAAGAGTTTGCTGCAGTCTTGCACCAATCCTGCAGTTATAGTGGGTGCATGATCTAGCATGTGGGGTGACGTGACTCAAGCTCTTTGCATATATCAGGAAGAAAAGATAATGCCAGAAAACACCTACAAGCAAAAATATCAGTTCAGATCCTCAAATGCCTTTAGCTGTCTGTTCCTAGAGAAGTGCCCAATTTTGGTTCAAATCAGAATCAAGGCACAATTACGGATTTTAGCATATAAATGGTGCTGAGGAAAAGGCATTGGCATCAGTAAGCTTAGGCAGAGCAGCAATGAGTTCCACCAGTTCACATGCCACACAGCCATTTCTTTCTTCGTTTTAGGTCGGATCTTGATTTTATTAAAGTCATGAGAAAAAACAGATGACTTCAGTAGAAAGGAAGAGGACTCCCCTCTCTGCAATAAAACTCATGTGTGCCACAGCCCAGTCAAAAAAAAGATTTTTTTTCTATTGGGGGCTGCCCTGGGCTGCTCTTGCTGTGGAGCTCAGCACCTGCACGTGAACTTAAACCTGGTACCTTGGCCTTGCTGGGCCAAGGAATCAGTGGTGGGATTCCCAGTCCCTAACTTCAGAGCTGCTCTTGCTTCTACAGCGAAGCTACAAGAGAGCAAGCATCAGCATTTTCCTCCAAGAGCAAGGTGCATGGCTTGTATTTCACCACCTGCCGCTGACTCAAAGCATGCATGGGTGGGTTCAGAAGGGACCCCTTGATCACAGCCAGCTGGAAACCACAGCTCCAGGTGTGCACAGTTGTGATCACCTCCATTTATGCACCCAAAAAGGCCCTAATCCAATGGGTGATCTGCCAGTCACTGTCTCCAAGGCTTGGATTTACCATCAGTAATTGTCTTCTGGCTTTAAAATCTTCAAGCGGTGGAGATAAACAGTTTTATGGTGGTGATCCAGCTATCTCTTCATCTGGATGTCTCCTGGGTCCCTGCTCCTTACACCCTGCGCAAGTCCTTAATGCAACTGCCCTGGGGATCCATCCTCATCCCATTTCACCAAATATGAGATGAAGATCATCCGGATTGAGCAGGGTCCTCAGCACCACTCCCCACCCCACCAGCTGCACCCGGGCAGGAGCAGAAGTGGGTGCTGAGCCCAGGAGACCTGCTCGAACAGAGGACGGGTCAACTGTCTGCAAAACACTGCAGGAAATCTGTCCTGAGATAACAGGGAAGGGGACTGACTCGGCACCCAACAGCACATGGTGGTGCCGGAGGGATGTGCAGGTCCTAGGACAGCCCTACGTGGCCATCACAAGGTTTTTGCAAGTCCCGGGGCACCTTTTGCCTCTGTGACTCCGGTGTTTACAGCCCAGCAGGATGACTGCCCCACATCCCATGGGATTTGAACACAGCCGCGATATTCGCACCCGGCCCCGGAGCTCATTCACACCCCGGTGCGACCTGTTCTCTGAATTAAAACGGAAAGGCCAGAAATCACGCGGCTAACGAGCCTGTTCACCCATGGATGCCTCACCCCCGCATCCAGCCCTGCTGGGAAAGAGCTGCACGTCCTGAGCATGTGGTTTTTACGGGGACAAGGTTGTGATGAAGCCACCAGATCTCATTCGAGGTCACCCCTAAAGTGAGGTCTCCAGGGCTGGGCAGTTTGCTGGAGCAGAGCCCTGGGGGCATGTCTTGCTGCTGGCCACGCTCAGAGCCAGGGCCTGGAGGATGCTACTCTTGCAAGCATGTGTGCAGTGTAATTATAGGGTCCCGGGTGGTCTTCAGCATTCCCATGTTCAGGGAGAAGAAAGAAGAGGTTCCTCCTAATGGGATTTTCTCCCCGCTGGAGCACCCTTTTCTTCTTGTCTTGGCTTCCCACCACTCCCATTCATCTGCCTGGGAGTGGGCTGCATCCACTGATCATTTACACACTGGACTCTCTTTGGAAAAAAAAAGATAAATAAGCTCCGGAATAAAATATAATGAGTATCCTGCTGTTACACCAGGAACAGCCCTGCGCTCGGAGGGGGAGCTGGGCACTCCAGCACCCCAACGGCAGAGGTGGCACTCCTGCATCCTCCAGAGATGGTGGGACACCAATGTCCCCAGGAGATGCCGTGCTCCCTGGCACCGGGAGCGGGGAGGGTGACCTCCAGCTGCGGTTGTCTCCGGGCGTGAGGTCTGGAAGAACCGGCTGCAAGGCTGGCGAGCATGGAGGCATCCGGCATGGGCTGCTGAAGCTGCAGCAGAGGACGCTTCATCTCAGCCCCTCACCTGCAGCCGCTCCGCTCAACGAGGTTTCCTAAACAGATTTCACATCTTCCTTATAAACATAGACCGCTCAGATTGGCCTAATGAAGATGAAAGAGCCTTTAAAGTGGGAATCATAGCTCCAGTTTGGGCCATAAAGTATCTCAGAATAGCTCTCTGTCATGGAAAAATATTGCATGATCTGGGGATCTGTCAGGGAGGACAGAGGCAGCTGACGCAGTTGTGGGCGCTGCGGCGAGATGTGGATGGTTTGGGGATGGATTTGGGGAAGACGGGGGTCTGGAGAAGGTGTGAACCAAACTGAAATGCTACAGAGGCTATTCCTTGAACCTCTGGTGCTTTGCCTCTTTAGTAACCCGCTATGGAGGGTTTCATCCAGTCCTGGGGTACTGGGGTGAATCTGTTGCACCCCAATATCCTTTGGCATGGAGGTGCCCACATCTGCAGCCCACTGAAGGACAACCCACCTCCTTTTTGTTTATTCTCAGTCTCTTCTCTGGCTGTTGGAAAGAGGGGAGGATCTCCAGAGGAGATGTCTTCAGGCTGGAGCATCTCCACCCTGAGGCAGATGTCTGGATGAGGTGGCTCAAGCACACTCCGGGTCCCTCCAGCGCCAGTGTCCTGCTTATGGGCTGCTCTCCCTGGGAGGTTGCTTTTGGGGTGGCTCCTTTCCCTGCAGAAGACTGTGTCGAGTAAAATAGGAGCAAATCCTTTGCCCACCCAAGGTAAGACCACGTCTGCTCCCTGCTGGTAAGATCGCGGGCAAACCTCCATGTATGGCTTCGCCGTGCCCTGCGGTTTGTCTTCTCATAAGCGTGCAAATCAACAACTGTGCTTCATACGGGCTGGTGGGAGGGATGCTCACAGCCCATGTCTAGCTCTTGCTTGAGCCCACACCCGACAAAAAAATCCCTGTTAGGTGCTCCAGGAGGATGGACCAGCCTTCAAGGGCACCTTGGCATTACATCCTGGGGATTGAAAATCCCCATGCAGATGTGTTTCTCCACCTGGGTATGCCCACAACTGGAAAAAAAGACCTTAAAAATCTTAAAAACATCCCACGAGGCCAACATGCAGTTGAGGACCTGTGCCACCACAACAGGATGCTTGTGGAGAGCAGCCAGCGGAGGTGATGAGCGAGGTCAGAGAGCAAATCCACCTCAAACACGTGAGACATGAGGTGTAAAGGCTGTGCAAAACCTGGCAAACCAGCTCTGAGCGCCGTCCTGCTGCTGTTAAAACTCCCACACAGGGTCTGGCGGGGTTGTGGGACGTGGTTTTTACCCCAAACCACCCCAGGGTAGAGTCAGGAGTTAGCAAAGCCCCAGCCGTCTGCAGGGGTGCTTTGCACGTCGCCACCCTCTTTTGGGTGAAAAAAGAGAGTTGAGCCCTCTAGGCCCGAGCCAGCTGTCTGGGGGGGGCTGGAAATTTGGCACCGGATGAGTTTCCCCATCATTCCAACCCCCTCGGATCCCCCATCACCCCCAGCCCCTTTCCAAGCTTGCCCCAAAGTGCTCTCCTGCGCTGACCACGTTGCGGAGGATGGAACATCCCTCTTGCTCGCCCATGCAAGGCTTGGCCAAGGTGCACGAAGGAGCCTCCTGGAAGCCACCACTGCTCTTATATATGGAGTAGCCAGGGCTGACCCTATAGAAAACATGAGTTCCGCCAGGCTTCGGGCCACGGTGCAACAGGGAAAGCGTCCGCAGCCCAAAGCTGGTCCAGCTCGAGTGGAGCGGAGAGGCCGGGGTTTGACGGGCGCAGAAAGGGAGCAGTGAGCCTGGCCGAGCTACATAAACCAGTCCGTGCTCTGGAAAAGCCACCCCCAGGCTGGAAAATGCTCTCCTGCTGCTTTTACACCCAAAGCCGGCGGCCGCAGGATTCCCTGGCACATCAGGCAGAGATGCCTGAGCTCACCCTGCCTGGGCTGAGGCGCCGCTGCCGCCCCGAGAGGTTTGCTTTTAACCAAATCCCCGTTTATCCCATGGAAAGACAATCCCAAATCCTCAGCACCCGTCGGAGCACGAAGCCCTCCCACGCCTGAGCCCAAGGAGTGACGGATGCTCCTGTCCGGTGATAAACAACCCGTGCCAAACCCACCGCCGTCGGTGCCGGCTGGTACCCGGTGAAGCACTTTCCATCCAACCCCCTCCTCCCTCCCCAGCTCCAAAGCTGCAAACGCAATTAGCAGTAAACTTTGCCGGCTGCGGTTCGTGGAGAGATGCTAATCCCTCCATCCGCCGCGGGGCTGGATCCGGCGAACGCCCGTCGCTTGCTCATCTTTTGTTCGGTACCTGGAACGATCCCTCTCGCCTCCCCTCTTGCCCCCCCTTCCCTCCGGCAGACGGCGGCGGATGCGATCGTCGTGGGGGGTATAAAAAGCCACCGGGACCAGCGGCCAAGTGGCAGACGCTCGCCGGGAGCGCGGGGGAGAGGGGGACGGAGGGCGCGCGGCGGCCACAGGTAAGCCCCAAAAACCAACGACCCAGCCCTATGGGTCTCCTCGATGTGTTTTGGGGTGCACGGGGGGAGAGAAACTTCGCAAAAATATGGGCGCGATGGATGGTGGGGAGCGGTCGCGGCGGAGGGGGGACACGCCGCGATGGATGGCTGCCGGGCAGGGGGTTCCCAGCGAGGGACGGGCAATAAAACACACCCTTCCCTCCCCGCCTCCGGCTTATTGCCCTCTCGCCTCCGCTTATTGTCAGGTTTATTCGCATTATTGGTATTAATGTGTTACAGAGGTGCTGCCCGCCGCCTCCCCGGACCCTCCGTGCTGCTGTGCTGGGGGGTCCTGGGCAGCGACACCCGCAAATTCAGGTAGAATACAGAAAGACAACATTTACGTTTAAATTTGGTCTATCTCGCTGTTTTATCCCCCCCCCTTTCCAAACTGCTGTTTGCTGTCATAAATCTTTTTTCTGTCTTTTTTCCCTCTGCCCAAGAAAGTCTCCCTCCATCCAGGCTCGACCTGGCAGCCCTTGCACCTGAGGCGAGGGTCAGCTCTCCCCTCCAGCCACACATTTTGGGCGAAAATGAGATTTTTTATTTCTTTTCTTCTGTTTTCTTTCCATGTGGGATGGGCTTTTCCTCCTGTAAAGCACTCGCAGCATGGGTTAAGGTGAGACAAGTGAGTCCACGCCGAGTTAAATACAGCTGCTTGGGAAAGAGTTGGGGTTTGCAGAGGAAAAGCAAGCTGGGCATCGCCGGGGACCCTGGAGCCAGGTCCCGTGGGCATCCAGGAACCGACCCCAACCTCATCCTTGATGGCACAGCAGCGATGGCCGCTTCAGCCCCCGGATTTCAGCCAGATCCTGGCTTAATTTTGGCAGCCCCCGGGGCATGCCGCGCCCCAAACACCACCAGCGCTTGCCATAGCCCTTCCCAAAAGCCAAGCAACCGACTTCAATATTATTTAATGTCAAATATACGCGTCTTACTCTTCTACTCCTAACCGAATATTATTTGCAGTTGTGTCTCCCACCACGCAGGAGTTTTGCAGCCGCTCGAGGGGCATCGCAGGACAGGTTAGGAAGGAGCATATATTTTTTAGAGGAATCGGCTTGCAAGCCGCGAGCGGTTGGCAAGGGAGGAAACCTGAAGACGGCTCCCTAACGCTTTCCCCTTGCAGCATCACTCATCTTTATGGGGTTCTTAGGAGGCGGCAGCAATCCCCGCCGACAGCGGTTGTCACCTACAGTAGCAGTGACAAAAGACCTGGGCTCCAGAGAGACACTTTTCTGGTGGGAAGGCAAAAGGCAGAGGCAGGGGGGAACGTTGCCCATTTTTTGGAGCGGCTGAGCAGGAGCAGAGCGATGCGGGTGCAGGCAGGGAGGCAGGTTCGGGTGTTGCCTTCCCTTTTCTGTGCCTCAGTTTCTCCTCCGGCAAAAATCCGCCCCCGTGCTCCTGGGGTGTAGGGAGGAGCACCCCTTTGCAACGAGCTTGAAGCAGGAGGAGAGCTCTGCAGAAGGGCATTTTTTTTTCCCATTTTTGTTTCCCCACAGTTCCTGCACGGTTTCTGGGCCTGCAGCCCCTCGCATCCCTCCCGTGACCCCGGCCTCGTACCCCCGGCCAGGATGCCGAGCGCGCTGTGGAGCAGCCTGCCCGTGGTGCTGGGGCTGCTGCTCTGGCACCCCGCTGGTGCCAGCGGCCCGTGCTGGGAGAGCAGCAAGTGCCAGGACCTCACCAGCGAGGCCGGGATTTTGGTAAGCCTGGCGATGGGGATTGCCCTCCAGTTGCTTTGCTTTCTGGCTCCCCCACCCAGGGACCGGCGCGGTGGGCTGGGGGAGGAGGTGATGGGGATGCCAGCTCCGTGGGGTGACCCGCATCAACGTGGGGTGATGCTTTGGGCCCCGTGACCCGCAGGTTTCGGTGGGCTCGTGCCTCCCGGCTTCACGCTGGGGGATGACGCTAAAACAACTTTTTGAGCTTGCAGCGTCCCTCCCGCACGGGATCAGCCAGCAATTTGGGTATCGGCTTCACCCCGCGCCCAAGGGTGCTTGCAGAGGGTGGTGGCGACGAGGCGGTACGGCGGCTCACCTTGTGCGGGTGCCGAATTTGCTCCAGGGACCCCACGGCAGGGGCTGTGCCCCCCAACAGCACTGTTTCCAGCCACCCAGGGCTGGTTTGGTGCCTGGGCACGGTGCTTGAAGCTCCCCGCCAAGGGGGTGGCACCCGCACGGGGACCTCGGCGGGGCACAAGCGTGAAACCACCTTGTGAAACATCCCACTCCGCGCAAGCAGCCCCCTGCAAACCCCTCCCCGGGGACCCCGGCCACGTGCTCACCCTTCCTGCACATCTCGCCCTCCCCGCGCAGGCGTGCGCCGCGGCGTGCAGAGCCGATTTGTCGGCCGAGGCGCCCGTCTACCCGGGGAACGGGCACCTCCAGCCCCTCTCCGAGAGCATCCGCAAGTACGTCATGAGCCACTTTCGCTGGAACAAGTTCGGCCGGAGGAACAGCAGCAGCGGCGGTGGGGGACACAAACGGGAGGAGGCGGCGGGGGGCGACCCGCCGCCGGCATCGCTGCCCGCCGTCCCACCGTCCCGCCGCGAGGAAGAGCAGGGAACCGGGCTGGAGCGGGAGGAAGGCAAACGCTCCTACTCCATGGAGCACTTTCGCTGGGGAAAGCCGGTGGGACGCAAGAGGAGACCCATCAAGGTCTACCCCAACGGGGTGGAGGAGGAGTCAGCCGAGAGCTACCCACTGGAGTTCAGGCGGGAGCTGGCGCTCAGCGGCACCGGGGCACCTCCCGAGGAGGAAGAGGAGGAGGAGGAAGGCCAAGAGGAGGAGAAGAAGGCCGGCAGCTCCTACCGCATGCGCCATTTCCGCTGGCATGCGCCCTTGAAGGACAAGCGCTACGGGGGCTTCATGACCTCGGAGCATAGCCAGACCCCTCTAGTGACTCTCTTCAAAAACGCCATCGTCAAAAGCGCCTACAAGAAGGGGCAGTGATGGGGGAGAGCCCGAGGGGCACCCCGGCCACTGCCCCCCCCCCCGTAGCTTTAGTGTCCCGCTGGCATGTGTTTCACTTAGAGATCGCTCATTATGTCATTCTTAATTAGTACTCCAAAGGGGTCCACTCCCGGGTTTCACTGGGTGGGAAGAGGTTAGGGTTAATGACGTCAACCGGTTAAAGACGTCAACCGCTTCGCCGCTCCCACCGGACACGCACGGGGAGCAGGGATGATGCCCAGTTTGGAGCACGCTGGATGATTTTCATATTTTCACTGAGCTGTACAATACTGTAAATGATAGATTAAAAGAATTCTAAAAAAAACCAACCAAAAAAACCCACGAAAAAAGTTACTTTTTCTTTGCAAGCTAACCGGGTGTTGGCAATGTCTCTGGGGGTGCCCCGGTGTTTGTAAAGGGGCAGAAAAAATAGTTGCAAAGTAAAATCCTGCAGCTGGGGAGGGTAAAGAGACATGGCTGGGAAAGTGCTGGGGAGCATGTTTTGGGGTGAGGGGAGACAGGGCAATTTTGCACCCCTGGCACAGGAGCTTCACAAGAGCTGGCTGTGGGGCTGCAGCAAGGCTGGGCTCGCTGCAGCCAGCCCAGAGAATCACAGAATCATCGAATCGTTGAGGTTGGAAAAGACCTTGAAGATCATCCAGTCCAACCATTAACCTAACACTGCCAAGTCCACCACTAAACCAGTTCAGGGCAGAGGAAGAATTAATTTCATGTTTCCTGCCTTGGTGGCTGGATTATTTATAATGAAAGTAAAAACCAGGAATCACTAAGGTTGGAAAGGCCCTCTAAGATCATCAGCCCAACCATCACCCCAACACCCCCATGCCCACTAAACCATGTCCCCAAGTACCACCTCTGCCTGTTTGTTGAACCCCTCCAGGGCTGGGGACTCCCCCACCTCTCTGGGCAGCTCGTTCCAAATGCTGAATTATAAAGGATGATGAAGATGAAGCCAGGTTTGGGTTGGATCCTGGGCACAGAGCTGGGGGAAGGAAGCTTGTCCACAGCCGAGGCCATCCTCCTCCTCACCCCGTGCCTTCCCTTCTCCATCCCAGCAGCAACCACCCACTTTTCCTCCCCCAGGGCAGAGAGACAGCACCCAGCTGCCGCGAACACGCCGAAAGAGCAGAGCCCCTAAGGTGGCAACATCAACATTTATTTGAAAAGGGCATTAAGACGGTGCATTTGAAAATATCGAGGGCTTCTTGGCCCTTTTTAACAACCCGCTCCCCCCCTCCCCGCCCTCGGCTACACACGCAAACGCCACAGTGCTCCGAAATACAGAGATGGAAACGCACACATGCACCTAAACCGCCGACTTTATAGAAATATACTTTGTCATCTATACGTCCACAAGTATCTAAACTAAACGTGATGTACAAACAGGTCACTTACACCGTGTGTGTGTCCAGGAGGGGGGGGCACATTTACAGGTGGAATTTGGGTCTCAAAATGCGGAGGGGCCGTGGTGAGACATGCTGGGGGATGCAGCCAGCTGGGAGGTGACGGCCCCAGCCCCGCTGCCAGGTCCCATGGAGCGGAGCAAGGGAAAAGCATTGGGACCGGAGGGACCGGGAGCTGCTCCCGGGAGCAGAGGCCAGGGGTATTTTCTGCCCCAAAAGGGACGATGGGCACCCCAAGATGTGCCCCGTGGCGTCCCCATGGCTCCCCTCCTTCAGCACACGCCAACTTGTGCTCATCTTCCCACCTTCGGTGTGGTTTTGAAGAGTTTTGGATGCGTTTTCCCATGGAGACACAATTCGGGGGTTAACTGCTTTTCCTATTGCATTTTGTTAAAAATTTTAGTGCTTTTCATTAGAACAGCCACGGGAGCGAACCCTCCTTCCCCGAGTAGCCTGCTTTGCATTCCCAAAACCTGCCCCAGCCAAAACTCGGGCTTCAGCAGGACCGGGCATAACCCAGGGAGCCAAAAGAGCTTGGGGACAGGGGACGGAGACACACGGGGACCCTGAGGAGAGGCAGCAGCAAGGGGAGAGCCTCGGGCACCGGGTAGGGCTGGCACAGGCAGAGCCACGCTGCAAGCGAGCGGGACAGCGCCGTGATCCAGCCCAGGGACCGAAATAAACCCTTGTTTTTCCTGTCCTCTTAAGCTAGATCATTTCCTAAGCCCAGATTACAGCACGACTGCACAAACAAGCGGTGACCTCGGGGCAATCGCGAACTGTATCCGCCACTTAGGAAAAAAAAAAACCAACAAAACGGGGCGGGGGGGGCATGGTAATGTGTAATTACAGCTTAAAATAACTGCCTGAAGATCTGCAGGGATGTGGCAGAGAAATGGGTCGTGGCTGAAGCAACCCAGCGGGGCACGGGCAGAGCCAATGTGACCGCCGAGCGGCTGCCGTCCCTCCGCCATGTGCAGCAGCAGCTCCCACATCTCCGGCTTTAGACCCTTCCGTGTCTCTTCGGGCAGTGAAGACAGAAGCAGCGTGTCCGGCCGGAGGCGAAGGGGCTGCCTGAACTCGCAGGAGAGACCCCCAGGCTGCTCGGAGGGCGACGGCGGGGAAGCTGCAGGCAGCGCCTGACTGCGAGCGCGCCCAAGCTCGCCTTAAGAGCACCCTTAGCGCACCGACACTTGAAAGGCATTTGGGAGCAAGAGAGACCCTGTGAATGACTGAATATCCCCAAACGACCTTTCCTCCCCATCCCTACCATCTTCACCTTGCAGTTTTGGTTCTGTAGGGCCCCGAATTTTCTACCACGTGCATCTAAAGCGAAACTCTCGATAGCCTCATCTCCCCCCTCAAGCCCAAATCCAGTTTTATCCTATTGCACAAGCAGAGGTGCGATCCACAGCCTGCCAGAGGCAGGGTCTGCAGGGTGGAGCCTGTAAAACACCTCTTATCGCAGCTATTTCCTTGCAGCGCTGGGGTTTCTCTGTGATTACGGCTCAGTTGATTTAAGATTGGACTTTGTCAAAGTGATTCTGCTAAAAAAAAAAAAAAAAAATAATTCTTTCTTTGAGACAGGAACCCCCGAACTGTGAAAACCCAACCCAAAAATATGAAAACAGTGGGTTAACGTGTTAATATTCCCCAGCACGGTGGTTGCTCGTGCCTCGTGTCACTGCTCCAGGCGTCCCACCGCGTGCCCGGGCACGCTGCCTGTGGGCTCAGTCGCACCAGCCCCCCGTGACCAGCTTGCCCGTGCCCCAGGCGAGAAGGCATGGCTCTTGCGGGTTTTCCCCCAAAAAAGTGGGTTTTCCCAAAGAAATCATGTTTTCAAGTGACCTGGAACCAGCCAGGCTGCTGTGTGCCCCTCACGCTGGGACGGGACGATCGTTACCCTCACGCTGCACCGGGCAAGCCCTCCGTCTGGGGCATCGGGGCACCTTGAAGCGCCCGGGGGAATTGGCCACGGGCCAAGGGGGCTACGGGAAGATGCAGACTCAGGAGTTGGATGCAGGGACTGTACCCCCTCCAGCAACCTGCCTCAAGCACCAGCTCGGGCAGGCTTTGGTTTTGCGGCTGCCCCAAGCTCCAGCACGCTGCACCCCAGGAGCCCTCCTGCCTTTTCCAGTCTCACACCCTCCAGCTTCAGCCCTGCCCCTTGCCAGGGGCTCTCGACGTGGCCGATAAACGATGCAGGGAGGGATTCCCCAGGGAATGGGTTTGCTTTATGCCAGGAAGATGTACGTACCCAAAGTGCTCTGCCCGGAGCCAGAGCATCTCCTCTCCCCTTCCCGAAAAACAAAACCGGAAAGGGAGGTCAGAGCGACTACCCACCTCCCCGCGCCGCTGTGCCCCGAGCCTCCTGCACCACCAACCGCTGCAAAACGTGGCTGCGGAGGCAGAGAGTCACAAAAGAAAGTACGGGAGACGGGTTTGTGATGCCAACAAATCTTGGGGTGGCCTCGGTGTCCGTGTCCCCACCCGTCCTGCACGAGGATGCGCTCCCCGCAGGGTCAGCAATCTCTCCCCCAAGAGGTCCTTTGGTGCGAGCTGTGCAGCGGTGGCTCTGCCCTACCAGCACGGCCGCCCTCAGTACACGCACAGGTCCGGGAATTTCATCTCGTACACCGGGATGGAGTGGTTTTGGGGCTGGCCGTAGGCGGCCGTGATGGTGCCGGAGGGGCTTGGCGGTGGCCTGAAACGCAAGAGATGGAAGGAGGTGGTTTACAGAGAGGTTTGGTGAGGAAGCAAAGCCCGGTGCAGAAAATGCGCATTCTTGCACTGTTGCAGGTCTCCCCGGTGCCACCATAGCAGAGGGGAATTGGGGCAAACGAGCCAGAGGCTGCTGCCAGCAACCCTTGTCCCCTCTGCCACCGCAAAGGCCCCAGCCCCAGGCTGGCACCCATCCCCAGCACACCAGCCTCCTCGACGGGGGACGCACGTGGCTCCCAATTGCCCCGCAGCCAGCGCTGGTCTTGTGGTCAGGCACCCCGCAATCCGGCAGCGGGTTTTCGGGTGGCTTGACAAACTGTGCGTGGCTGTCACCCCAACTCACCGTATGGTGATCTCGAAGATCTGGTTGAGTTTGCTCTGCAGCAGCGTCGCCTGTAACACAGACAGAGCGGCTGTATCAGTGCGGCTGCACCCTGAGGACCACAGCGGGACAAACGGGACAAACAACCCGTTGGCCTTCCCCAGTCACCAGAGCAGAGGGGAGGGTGGCCTGGCAAAATTTAGAGCCGCGTCATCACTGTCCACCTCTCCCCAGCAGAAAGGCCATGGGGATTTTGAGTGCCACAGCCCCGACTCACCCGGGCACCGCAGTGGGCGGCGATCTCCTCGAACGGGGCTTTCTGAAATTTCTCCACCACTTGCCGCCTCCGCTCTCGCTCTTGCTCTTCCACGGCGACGCTGTCTACTGAAGCAGAGGGGAGATGGTGCTCAGCTGCTCCCCACCCGCAGAGACCACCCCGTTCCGCATCCCCACCTCCCCAGCAGACAGCATGGATTTGGGAATCACTAGAAAGCCAAGGAGAGGGTTTCCAGCCTCTGGCTTTGGGGGCAGCCCCCCAGGGACACCCCCAGGGCCAAGGCAGAGCTATGAAGCTGCCCGACCACGCTGTGACTTGAGCGCAATGGCGAGGCGCTGGGGATCCATCCATCCACGGTGCGCGCAGACCCAGGGGTAACACTACCCATACGGACACACCGTGCCAGGCTCCACCTCTCCCTACCACGGCCGGCTCCCTCGATTACCTATCGCCTTCTTCAGCGTTTCGTACGTGATCTCTTCTGCTGGTGCTCTCTAAAGGAACGGGAAAAGCAGGTGATGCTCAACACACAGCACAGGACACCGTTCTGGGATGACAGCGATCCAGAACCAATGTCCCAGGCTGTATTCTTGCACCAAAGCACAGTCTGTCCTTAAAGATCATCGAATCGCAGAATGCTTTGGGTGGGAAGGGACCTTTAGAGCCCACCCAGCCCAACCCCTGCAGTGAGCAGGGACAGCTTCAACCAGAGCAGGGTGCTCAGAGCCCCGTCCAACCTGGCCTGGGATGTTTCCAGGGATGGGGCATCTCCCACCTCTCTGGGCAACCTGTGCCAGTGCTTCACCACCCTCAGAGTAAAACATTTCTTCCTTATATCCAGCCTAAATCTATTCTTCTTTAGTTTAAAACCATTCCCCCTTGTCCTGTCGCTGCAGGCCCTGCTCCAAAGCCTGTCCCCACCTTTCCTGCAGCCCCTTCCAGCAGTGCAGGGCCGCAGGAAGGTCTCCCCGCAGCCTTCTCTTCCCCAGGCTGCACAAGCCCAGCTCTCCCAGCCTGGCCTCAGAGCAGAGCTGCCCCAAAGCAAGGTAATCGGGGTTTTTCTGACCCCGCTCACTGCCAGACACACTGGGGCTGAGTTATGTGCCCCTGCACTTGCAGCCAGCGGAGCAATTATGCATGCAGCCGAATGAAGAATTAGAGAGGGCTTAACCGCACGCTGTCAGGCGGCTAAAGCACACAGTGCTGAAGGGATGATGCAGCCCCTGCGGCTCTGGCGTAACACGGTACCTGCTCTCGCTCAGGACTGTTTCTCGACTCCACCTCGACCTGCAGGGAAATGGTCTCGCCAATGCTCTTTCTTTTGGACAAGCGATCTTCATCTGGGGAGGAAAAGGGGAGACGAGATAATCACAGCCACCCTGGGGGCAGTGGGGTGAGCAGAGGGAACACAGCCTCACGACCCATGCCCAGGGTAGCAGTCCATCTGCTCAGCCATTCCCCCAAATGCATCCAAACCAGCAGAACTGGGGACTGAGCCAAGCCCAGCGGGCTTCACTGCTCCTTCCAGCCAGCCAGCCACACACGTGGCAACCTTAGGAAGCTTCCGATTCACTGCTTTGTGCCTCAGTTTCCCCCAAGGCTACACCTCTAAAGGAGGGTAGAAAAACAACATGCCCACGTGTAGCACAAGAACTTCACATCCCCATAACGGCACAGAGCAAGGGACCAGTTTCCTTCCCCTCCCAGTTCTCCGGGATGCCCCAGGGTGGTGTGTACCCGTCAGCTGGGGGATATAGGGTGTGCTGAGCCGATCCGAATTGTAACCGCTGCCGCCCAGCACCTCGCTGATCTTGCTCTGCCAGAAGAAGACCTCCGGGCCCAGACGGTCAAGGCTCTTGCTCAACCTATGGAGATGGAGAAAAACCAATGGAGATGGCAGCATCTCTCCTGCTAGGGGAACTGTCAGCAGGGTTTCCAGTCCCTTCGGGTCAGAAACAGAATGCTCTCATGGCTTCGCTTAGCTCCAGCACAGCTGGATACATCGTGCTATTTCTGCGCACACCAGCACAAAGCCTGAGTCCCAGAAGGGCTCTCGATCCTTCACAAAGGATACGGATGCACTCAGGAGGGACCACCCTGACCCATGGAAGCGGGACTCACTGGGGGCAGCGTCCCCGTAAGGGACCTCACCACCAAATGTGACCCGTGCCAAGCGTGCCAGCAGGAATGGGACAGCCCGGGCAGCCTTGCCCTGGGGATGCTCAGCACGCAGCAGGTGTCATCAAGCGGGTGGCAGGGCAGGGCAGCGGGATGATGTAGCAGATCTACACCCATCCTGCTGTCAAACGAGGGGAGGGATCAGCCCGCAGAGCTGATCCCGGCATTTGGCTGGCTGTGAGCACAAGCCACCCCCTTCCCTGGCTACATGGGATCCTCCTCAGATTCTAAACAGGCTGAAAAACTCTTGATGTCCTTCCCACTGTGCCATCCCCAGATGGGAAAGGAGACAAGCAGAGGCAGGCACAGGGCTGATGAACCCATTATCGCCCACGATCTTACGGATGCCAATCCCTCAGGAGCAGGTAGTGGGGAAGAAGGTATTTTCCAGGCTCTTACCTGGGTCTCTCCACAAACACATCTTCAGGGAGCAGATAGGGAGCTTCCTTCTGCCGCATCTGGATGACCTGGAGAAGACAAGCAAGGAGCCAAGCTCAAACCCCATGGGTGGCCAGGAGAGCCGATGCCAGAGCTGCCACGGACAAGGCTCCAGCCCCGTCCCCAGCCCCTCCCTCGCACCTCGTGGATGTGCTGGCAGAAGGTGGGCACGGTGGTGAGCTGGCTGATGAGGTTCAGGTAAGCTGCACCGAGGGCAAAGAGCGCGCAGCGGTTGTACGCTGTCAAGTTATCCTCGTTGATCTGGGCAATCTCCTGCAGCAGAGAGACAGCCCCACGAGATGAGGATGGACAAGGCCCCGGGATGGTCCTCATCCACCTCGTGGCATCACCTGCCCTGCAAACATCCCAGCTTTCGGAGCTTGGGTTTGCAGCATTTCGGAGGCTGGCAAGGTGACGTTGTGATCCCACTGCGGTGGGAGAAGCTGAGAGCAGGTGAGGCACTTGCATCCCGCTTCCTCAGAGACCCCAACTCCAAAACAGCCCCCGTTCCAGAGGCTTCTTCCCATCGCATCCCAGCCCGCCCACCCCAGCAGCACACCCAGCTCCCCCTTGCCCTACCTGCACTGCCAGCACCAGGCGGATGAGGTCCACCACGACCTCCTCGTTAGCCAGCTCAATGCTGATGAGCATCAGCATGCTGTAGAGAGCCTCGTAGTGAGCCTGCATGTTGCTCTCCTCCTTGCATATCAGGTAGATGTGCCGGTAGAGCTGCTGGCCATGCTGTGGGGACATGGAAGGATGCAGTCACCTCCTGAGCATCCCCTGTGAGCAACGCTGCCATCAATGCAGAGAAAGCAAAGCAGCAGGGCCCAGCAAAGGGGCCTCTATCCATGCAGGAGGGAGCAGAGCTCCTCCAGTCACCACGCAAACGAAGAAAGCCCCAGGGAGAGGGAGCTGCCACTATCAGGTGGTCTTTCACCATTCGATGCTGGACCCTGACGGGGAAGATGCACAGGCAGCTCCAAGAGCAGAGCCCAGGGCAGGCAAACAGCACTCACAGCACTGAGCCCAGGGAAAGGATGCCTCTGGTGCAGAAGCATTACAGAAATCACAGCTCAGGCCAAAACAGAGAAATAAAGTCCTGAGACACATTGCTGGATTGCGAGGCATAGGACAGGGCAGGGCACACGCTGGCGCAAGGGAAACACAACTCTGCTGTGGTTTTCAGGTGAGGGGCTGTGCTGCTGCTCCTTGGTGTGCGCAAAGTAATAAACTGATCCTCTCTTGGCCTCGAGTTAGCTCCAGAGGGGTTTGCACCACCTCTGAAAATGCTTTAAGTGGATAAAACTAACTAACTAAATAAAATAATCAGGCAACTTCGAAAGCCACTTGATAAATAGCTTTTGGGATACCAATACATCCTGGGGTACTCATTCCTTGGGACAAATAGCAGATTTAGGTTTCTAGAAAGGCCCACGCATGAAGCGCTGATGGAGATTGAATCCCACCGGCTTTTCCCAGGGACATCCCCCGGTTTAGAGGCATCCCAGGGCTCCCCCATGGCTCAGTCTGACTTGGGGAAACAGACGCACAGTCCTTACACCGATCTGCACGAGGACAGCTTGACCCAGACCCTGCCACTACCTTCTTCATGAAGACAGTATCTTGGCGCGAGCATTTGTCCACTTTCAGCTTCAGGACCGAGATGTCGCTGATGGTGCTGCAAGGAAAGGCCAAAGGGAAGGGAAAACTCAGACACTGGAGGGAGGAGGCGCGATTCCCGCATGCCTGCAGAGCTGCTGGCCAGGAACGAGCTGTCTGGGAGGAAGCGAGGGGGGAAGCTAAAAGCTTTTAAAGCTTTTAAAACCCAGCTGAGCAATTCAAGAGTACCGAGTCAAATCACTACAGGGTTTCAGGGTAGTGGTGCTCAGGAACACAAAGGCAAGTTGACAGAAGTATGCAAGCCAAGTGGATTAGCAGGACCACAGCAAAACCCATGGAGATGTTTCCATCTGGGATTACAGTCACCTTCTTCCAAGGTAACGCAGCATGGACAACGCAAGTGCCCAGCAGACCTATCCGTGGGGATGCAGCGCAGTCGATGAACCCACTCAAGGAGGTTATTGCTCCTGTGCGTCCTCCTGGGACCACTGTCTACCCATGGTTACTTTCAGCAGCACGGTCCCATGTACCTCTGGGCAGAGACCCCTCCCCATCCATCTGGCTCTTAGCAGACCCCTGATCTGCAGCATGAAACCACCCCAGAACTGCTACCAGATTTATTACTAATCCTGCCAGCGCTCCCAGCCCAGCAGATCTCCCTCCCCAAGCCTGCTCTGCAAGGTCTGCAGGTCCCAGCCCTGTTGGGGAGCCCCTGGGGACATACGTGATGGTGGAGAACTTTTGCCGGTTTCCGTGGCGATCGATGAAGCTGATGAGAATCTCCAGGACAAAGAGGCGGATCTCAGCATCCTCCATGAGGGCTGCGGAGAGCAGCCTGTCCAGGAAGGCGCTGGGAAGTGCCGTGAGCATGTTACTGCACTGGAAGCCCACAGAGACCTGCAAGCATCAAATTAAAAGGGAGGCAACATGACAGCGTCACTTCAGGGCGGTTAAAACGCACCAAGAAAGAGGGGATGCAAGCAGAGAAGACAAAGTACAGCTTGCGCTCTTCCTAAAGCACCCTGGGGGACAGGGTCCCCGAGCTCAGCACCCCCATGCCAGCAGCCAGGGACCCCACGCGTCTCACGGAGGCTGGACACTCCTGTGGGGATGGGGATACGTTCCTACCTGGAGGAGGGACTTCAGAAGCATTATTTGTGTCAGCCGATTCCGGTTCTCCCTGTCATGGAGAGAAGAAACAAATGGTAAAATCCAAGTGGAAACAAAACAGTTCCTCCTTCCATACCCAAAGGATGGAAAAGCCTCAGAAAGGGCAGGACCCGTTTCCCAAGGGTCACCACCACAAACAGCCACGCTGTAAAGGTCTCCAGCAAATGAGCTCCAGATTGAACAGCCAGCAAAAAGGCTGCTAAAGGAATGATGAATATCAAAGTATCCATCCTGCCATAGGCAGCAGAAACAAGGCAGCACTCGCATCTCCAGGCAGGCGCAAGCTGAGCTCGGGACGATGAAACACCCTCTGGACGTGCCCATCCCACAGCAGCTCTCGAGGGACGCCAGGCACCAGCTCTGAGCAGGCTCCTCGCTTTTAAGCAGCTGAAAATAGGCAAGACGAAGCCCAAGCCCTCCTGTCCATGAAGGTACCCCTGCTCCTCGCTTCCGTCTCGCTTCTTGTAAAGCCACCTTGAACCACGCTTCCACTTCAGC